>NC_092363.1:12211566-12294465 GCF_030848805.1 Temnothorax longispinosus | reverse complement strand
TATATATATATATATATATATATATATATATATCTTATAATCCTTACCAGAATTTTTATTATAAATATGTTTTTGCTCCAAAATTTGATTATTATAAGAATGTTCTACAATATTTGACGAAATTTGTTTTAAAGGAAAACGATTTTCTGTGAGTACCCTGGCGGAAAAAATTTCTATGAATAACTACAAAATTTAACTAGAAATAGAAATTTGTACATTTTTGTTGAAATATTTAATTTTTTGTAAAAATAGTTATTTTTTTGTAGAAATATCTACGAAATAGTACCACAAATTACAATGTTTTCAAATCAAAAAATTTTGCAAGTAGTATTTTATGAAAAACTACAATTTTATAAAAAAATAGTACAAAGATCTACAAATTTTAAAAATTTAAGAAGAAACAAAATCTAAAAAAATTAAAACATCTGCTTACTTGTAGAATACTACAATTATTTATAAATGACTGTAGAAATCTATCACAATTTACATATTGTAAAACTATACAAATTAGAATCTAATCCAGTTTTTAGTTTCTCATAAAATACTACAATTTTGTATGAATAGTAACAAATACTGATTTGTTTGTACAGCTCAAAAATCTATTACAATTATGGCTAATTAAAATTTGTAATTTTTGGTTAAATGTTACAAGTTTTTACACAAATCTTCCAAAATTCATCTATTATTAATAACTTCTTAATTCGCAGAAGTCAAAATACTTATGTTTTTATTTTCGTATAGTCTGTTGTAAAGTCCAATAGAAAAATACATAAATGTACAATTTTTTACCTATATAAATTTCTGATTCGTGAATGGTTGTAATTTTGCATACAATACTACAAGGTTCTACAGAAAACGACAAAATTCTTAAGCCTTTTACAACTCGTGAATTCATGAGAATCTACATAAATTTGCTTTTTTTTGATGTTTATAAGATACTACAATTTTACATGGAAATTAACAGACCTTCAACCAAACCTTCAATTTTTCCATGGAAAGTAAAAATTAATATGTGAATTAAAAAAATTAAGTATCTTATGCAAAATTAGAAAAAAAAGAAAACTTAAAATAACATATAAGCAATGAGAAGTGCCGTTTTCGGTCGAAGCGGATCTTGATGCTAATAATATTTCACAATATCAATTATTATTAAATACATGTTTCAGCTTTTAAATTGGCACTGCGTGCCAATATGGACTTTGTCGGACTTAAAACGCAATTGTATAAACTGAAACTAAAAATAATATATTTTA
This sequence comes from Temnothorax longispinosus, assembly GCF_030848805.1. Classification (NCBI taxonomy): domain Eukaryota; kingdom Metazoa; phylum Arthropoda; class Insecta; order Hymenoptera; family Formicidae; genus Temnothorax; species Temnothorax longispinosus. The sequence continues at coordinate 12,293,212 of NC_092363.1, read as the reverse complement.
TATTAATTTGATATTGTCAAGTAAAATAATATATTATTAGAAGAATATTTATAACAGTTATACAAATTTATATGAATAGATCCATTATATAGAGTATATATTCATAATTCATATATGATTATCTATCACACATGATAATATACTAGTATATAAAACCATATATGACTATATAAAGTTATACTTAAAGAGATTTAGCCATATATAATATTGTTCAAGATTATATTTCCATTTCTTATATGACCATATATAATTATATATTTACTAATATGAACAAATAAGAGATATTTTTTCCCGAGTATATAATCATACGTATATGCTTATATATATGGCCATGTATAATTATGTACTCTCATATATGGCCATATAATATTGTTTAAGATTATATTTTCCATTTTTTAAATGATCATATATAATCATGTATCAACTAATATAAACTAATATAAACTAATATGAATAAATAAGAAATTTTTTTTCTCGGGTTATGCGGTTTTAGACATGTGTGTATGTGGTGCTGGGTAAGGTTTTTTTTATAATGACTCGCTTTTTATTTTACAGATAAGTTAGAATATAGAAGTTTTTTTCTTTTTGTAATCGCGCAGCACGACGTTGGCCCAATAGGCCTATTTTGTAATGAACCGGCACTGGTTTCTGACATTCACCCGACATTAAGAAAAAATTATATTCGTATATCCGATTCAAAATTTTATTACTTTTTTTAAACTGAATTTGTTTCTTAAGAATTTTTGAAAAATTATATATTTGCGCTGTTTATGACACATGTAGACTATATATAACACTTACATCAAATTAAGAAGTAGTCTACCACGTAAGACGGTTGGCTCACGATCCAGAGGTCCAGAGGTCCCGAGGTTTCGAGTTCGAATCCCATCAAGGTTAGGTTAGGTAAGTATGTTTTTCAAGTACGAGAAAATATTTATAATCATAGGTTGCATCTTAAGAAACAAATTTAGTTAAAAAGTAGTAATAAAATTTCAAAATAAATATAATTTTTTTTATGTCGGGTGAATTTCTTCATTAGAAAGTGTTTTAATTCTAGTATTTCCTTGTAGTCTACTGTACTCAAATAGATATAGAAATGTGTAGAATATCAATATTAGTTGTAGTTGGGCGTAGTTTTACCGAAAAATGTATAGATCAAGATGCACTAAAAAAGTACAAAAATTTACAAAAGTGTTCCAATTCTAGCATTTTCATGTAGGATTTTGTAGTACTTCTTAAATTCATGTAGAATTTAATAGATTCTGGCAATTATATTTTATAGTTTTTTGTAGTACACTTTTATTTTTTTTTAAATTTTGTAGAAATATTTCCGCCAGGGTATAGAAGAAATAAAGCTGTAAGAATGCTCTATATACTGTTGATTTGAATTCTCTGAATCCAATTTTGTTTTAACATTGCGTACATGAGTTCCTTTTTTCTTTCGCTTACTAGTTTGCGATTTGTTACAAAAATCGACAGAGGAACATTGACAAAACCGTGCTGGTATTGCACCTTTTTTTATTTCCGGCGACCCACTACCAATAAATCAGATTAGTCAAAGTGTACCTGAAAATAAAGAAACATTTTTAAAACTACTTTTATTTAAATAATCCTGTATAACATTCTTATGATGTACACTCACTTCACACAATCTAAGATTTTCCAAAGAACGTTTTGACGCGTTCTTGCCGAAAATAGCATCTGACCACATTTTTTGATGCTGCTCTTCTTTAGGAAATCGCATTAATGCATATCCTTCATCGGATTTTAGTCCAGTCGGCAAGTACATTTGAAAATTGACTAATTAGGACTGCAAAAAAACTGCAAAAAATTTTAATTGCTTTGTTTGGGTGTCAGTAATGACATACTAAGTTTTCGACCTCCTCCGTGGTGTGCTTCGGCCGCCATCTTGGAAGAAAGGAGTGAAAAATCGGTTTTTCGCGAATATCTCGGTTTCCATTAGACTTAGGCTAAAATAGTTTAATGCAATATTGTAAGGAATTAAATTCTCTACAGAAAAGGAAGTATAGGTTTTTTTTCTACGACCAATAGTTTTGGCGCTAGAGCCGGGAAAAGTAGAATACTTTTTGTAACAAACGGTTTCAGCGACTTTATCTCGCCGTATCTCACTTCTCAGAGGCTGTAGTATACTTTTGAACTTGTTTCCTCACCACCTTACGGTAGAGTTAGTGGCGCGTTTTTTTATGTGGTGTTCCCTGTAGGCCTAATCCACTTACAATCAGTTTATTATTAAGATTATGAGAATTTTTTTGCCAGGGTTGTCTTAATTATTCAATAATATAATTAAACTCGTGAAAGTGTCAACGATTTAAAACGGCGAATGCGAGTCAGGCACGGAACGTGATGCGCAAATAAAAAAAACCGTTATAAAAAAATTAATTATTCTAATCTTGGTCTTTTTGATGTAGAGGGTTGGCAAATGTCATCTTCCGCAGCATCTTCCTTTTCCTTAATATTATCTTCTTTTTCTGCTTTTTCTGGTTCTTCCTCGTTGTTCGAATCAATCTCATTGTCAGGATCGGTCAATGTTTCCTCAAAATGTTGAACAGTTACGTCGATTTCTTTATTGTCACGGTGATCTATTATAATGTCGATGTTTGTGCATGCTTGACTTCGACAGTTGAAACAAGTCACAAAGCATCGCAATCCAGCTTTTCTGCAACAGCAATTCGCTTTGAAGCCTTTTGTGCATTTGCAGAAAATCTTCAGAATATTCTGCGGAGCGGCTTCCTTCATTGAAGGAACTGGAAATAAACCATTTTTTGTATATTTCTAGCCCCAATCTTGAGGATTTTTTTTAACTCCGCGCCACTGCTGAATCTGATGGTAGACTCTGAGGGAGTGTTGACGTGCAGCTGCTTCAGTAGGTGGTATAGAAGCAATGTTGAACATTACTTTCGACGTAGATTTGGCAAAGCATGAAAAACGAAACTCATCTAGAAAACTATTGCTCTTTGCTCTGTATAAAGCGAGAATACATTTTTGTCCTGCTATGTCAATGAAATCTGGCTGAGCATCCGGATCTCCAAAAATTTTTGAAATATTCTGCAAATTTTCATCTTTTTGGAACAGTTTAATTTATTTTATTCTGCCTGAAAAATGTTGAAGTGGTATCACAACCAGTGAATGCGTGAAGAAACAGAATATGCTCAGCAATATCAGGATATTGGAAGGAAGTAGATGAATAAATCTTCTGCTCTGTTTTTCCCTTGCTCGGTTTCATGAAATAGATATTAGATTTAGATGATGCTAAGGCTGTCAGTAACACTAAAAGATCAATATCTTCGCCAACTATTACTACGGAATCGTAATTCTTCGATGCATCAATCGCAGTATTGACAATAAGAGTGTCAGCATCTTCAATAGCTTGCTTGATAATAAATCCTGCAGTTTGAAGTTTTTTACCCAACATTGAGATAAGTCTATCCTTATTTTTTTCATTCGATAGAAATTTTTCTTGGGGCATGGTAACTATCATAGATTTATTGAAAAGTACGCGATCGTCGGAGACCCGGATATCCATCAAAAATGACGAAACTATTTGATTTGTAATATTTCTTTACATAATCAACATATTTATCCAATATTTGTGCGAAAGTTTCTTGTTGACGCCATACAATTCGATGAAGAAGATATCCACCGTCTATAACGTGCACGAAATTCTTGAAATTAATGACATCAGTCACAGGAGAAAATGCTTCGTACAAACTCGATTTCTTTGTCTTTCGCATCCCTAATTCATTGAAAAGTGAGAGAGGAAAGGGAGCCAGTTCGTACCGTAAATATTGTAAATGTTGATTAGATTTTTTAGCCAACAAAATTCTTTGAAAAAGTATGGTTGGATCAATTGGAACGATTTCGTCTTCAATTTTTATCGATGAATTTGCTGCTTGGAGAGGAATAACTCATTTTTTTCTTTAAAATTTAATATCACTGAAATTATTGCCAATGATTTGTAACATTGAAGACATTCCTATTTCGTAAGCATTGTAACAATCGATTTTTACATCTCCTTTCACTCACACACAATCTTAATAATAAACTGAGTGGATTAGGCCTACAGCGGACACCACATAAAAAAAACGCGCCACTAACTCTACCGCAAGGTGGTGAGGAAACGAGTTCAAAAGTATACTACAGCCTCTGAGAAGTGAGATACGGCGAGATAAAGTCGCTGAAACCGTTTGTTACAAAAAGTATCCTACTTTTCCCGGCTCTAGCGCCAAAACTATTGGTCGTAGGAAAAAACCTATACTTCTTTTTTTGTAAAGAATTTAATTCCCTACAATATTGCATTAAACTATTTTAGCCTAAGTCTAATGGAAACTAAGATATTCGCGAAAAACCGATTTTTCACCCCTTTCTTCCAAGATGGCGACCGAAGCACACCACGGGGGAGGTCGAAAACTTAGTATGTCATTACTGACACCCAAATAAAGAGATTAAAATTTTTTGCAGCTTTGTCCTAATTAGTCGATTTATTTGTCATTTTTAACGACGATTCATTAACATTGTAGTGGTTACTCCTCAACCGATTGATTAATGTAACAAAATATCTTTCCTCGTTCATTTTGTGGAACCATGGTTTTTTTCTCTTTCTGTTGTAAAAATTCTTAAAATAATAAATTCCTTTATGATTAACCTCTCTAACCAGAGAGTCTTGCGTCTTGTTCCATATTTCTTTTTTAAATTCTTGTCGAAAGTCCATAAATGGAACTTCTATTTGTGTATTCTCTTCTTCCTCTGTCGCCTCCTTTGCCAATTTATCCGCCATCTCATTGCCTACTATCCCGACATGTGCCGGAATCCATATATAAAAAACTCTTTTCATTTTCGTTTTAATTAGTCTGAAATGTCTTTCTCTAATTTCGTTTATATATCTATTTTTATATACACTCAAATGATTGTTCCGTATCGCTTGTAGAACTGCCTTTGAATCCGTGAGTATCACTATGTTTCTTGGTCTTTCTTCTGCTTCACTTTCCATCAACTCCAACGCTGCTTTTATTGCGATTGCCTCTGCTGTGAATGTCGAGCAATTCTTCGAGATGCTGATATTATAAGCTAATTCTTGTTCTTCAATCACTACACTCGCGCCCAGTGATTTTCCAGTCTTTTTCTTAGGGCCATCTGTATAGATTACCGTGTGACCCTCTTCCAAGTCGTACATTTCCTTAATCTTCTCTAGTAGTTCTTTGTCTGTTGCTCTTTTTTTCTTCCGGCTGTATCCTATATTTAAATCTATGTCTATTCGTTGTGTAACTGTACTATATTCCATGTCGAATATTTCAAATTTTTTTCTTGGGCCCATTTTTCTTTTACACCATTTAATTCTTCTTCATGCCTCTCCTATTATGCTTTTTTGATGTAAGGGTTGTCTATATCTTGCATAATCTTCATTTTGTATTAATTCTTCTATCTTCCTGCAGAGATCTTCTTCACTATAAACACTTATCTTATTAAGAAAATTTCTTGTTAATAATTCTGCTCTATCTCTCAGATACGTCACTTTTGCCTCTGCTATTATTACATTATTCGGTGTGCTATTCCTAGCGCTGTTCTAATTTCTAAATACTGTGTCCTTTCCATTTTTAACTTTTGGTTCTGTTCTTTTGGAAAATACACAAAGCTTCCATAATCAGTTATTGCCCTGATTAGGCTTTTATATAACATTAGTGCCATATTAACTTCCATACCTTTTGACTTTTTGTTTAAGTATGTCATTAGTGAGTTCGCTTTACTCACTTTGCCTTTTGTTTTTTGTACTTGTTTGTGTGAAAATCTAACTTATTATCTAACCATATTTTTAAGAACTTGGCCTCTTTCTGTGCATATATTCGCGTATTTTGTATTTCTATAAACGTATCATCACAGTCTCCATATTTTGATAATTGAACTAGCACCGTTTTCTTTAGCTCTAATTGTAACCCTAATTCTTCTAAATTCCTATTTATACTACTCACAGCCTTTTCTAGTTTAGTCTTGTTATCTCTTCTATTATTACTTATCACATATGCAGCAATATCATCTGCAAATTGAACTGATTCATATTCCACCTCATCCTTATTTGTAATATCACTAGTATAAAGCGCATATAATAATAGTATAATTTTAATTTCTTCTTCCCTGCTTTTATGTGTCCAGCTGTTCCAGTTAATTTTTTTCTTAACATTCTTAAATATTCTTATCGTGTTCCAAACATATGTTGGGCTAGTGAATCTATTAATTGATGCACAGAACTTGTCGAAACTATTCCTTTTTTTATTGTTGATAATTTTCCTTGCTTCCGCTTTCTTTTTATTGTATTCCATTAATGTGTGTAAATTTTTTACTTTTTTTCCTCTTGATTTATCTTCCTAGTTCTTCTTCTTTGCTTCTTCCTTATTCTGATCTTTGTTCCTTCTCTAATTTGGAGTAATATTTTCTATTGTTGATTTAATGACTTCCACAAAAGCTTTATATTTTTCTTCTCTGTCTATATTTTTGCTGTACAATATGCCCTTAATTTTATCTTCGTTTTTGTTTATTATTTTTCTCATACTATACTTGTAATCCTCCCATTTTGTTTTCTTTGTGGTAAACTTATTTGTCTTCTTTTTATAATTTTCAATTTCTGTTGAGCTTCTAACTTCTACCGGATAATGGTCCGAGTCCCATGGATCCTTTAACTGCTCATATTCCATATTATCATATACCTATATTCGTAGTTGAGAATACTAAATCTAAGTTGTTAGAATTTTGGCCAATTGTTCCAATTCTAGTTGTATCCTCGTTAACGCATATATATTCCTGATTATACATAGCTTCATTTAGCCTTTCTCCATTCAGGTCAATATCTTGGCAATTCTACAGTGTATGGTGCGCATTAAAATCTCCTGCTATTATCGTTTCTAAATTATTTTTCTCGAATTTGTATATATCTTTCCATGCTGCTTCCGGAAGGAATCCCGGTCTTCTATATACTGCCACTATATTTATTTTTTCTTTCGTGTTTACCAATCTTATTCCTATTATATCTAAACTTTCATGTACTTTCTTCCATCCGTTGATTATTTCGAACTCTATGTTGTCTCTGATACATATAGATACACCTCCATTTTTACCTCTGCTATCCTTACGATAAGTTTTATATCTTGAAAAATTTATGTTATTTTTATTACTTTTTGTTTTCGTTAGTATCATGATATCATAGTCTTGTATTCTTTTATATATTTCATTTTTCTTTCCTTGGCATCCTCTACAGTTCCAAATTGCTATTTTTAGTGTGAACGTGATGACTGATTAGAAGCGGCTATGCAAAGTTCCCGGTTGGTCCTCTTTGCGTGCCACTCCTCTGCCTCGTCCCTTCCAAAAATCTTTTTTAATATCTCCTATGATCATCCTCTGTCTTCTATTTCTTTTTTCTAATTCCAATTCTTTTTTTCTTTGTAAAATTTCTTCTTTAATTCTTCTTTCTTCCTCTTGGTCTCTTACTCTTAATTCCTTCTGTTCTGGTCCTTGTATTATTTCTTGCACAATTCTTCTAAATTCCCAGTCCCAATTCATATAATATTTAAGTTTTGTTGCCAATTCTATAATAATCTCCCGTTCTCTATTCTGACTTTCTGGGATCTTCTGTCGATTCCGCGCTTTTTTCTTGTCCCTCTTCCTCAGTTGATATATTCTCTTCTTCCGATACTATGTCACTCCATCTCTCGCTTCGTTGTTTTGTGTCTTGATTGTATGCCAATCCTCTTTTATCTTTTGTTATCTCTCCGCTCCTGTTGTCGAATTGTTTATAATATTCCACATCCCTTCTTCCTTGTTGATTTCTATTGATTGTCCCCTTATCTTTATATGATGTTATTCTTCTCTGTCTATCTTCTGTTCTATCTTCTTCATATACTATTGTTTTCCTTAATATCGGTTGTTTGTTAATTTTTTCTTCCTCTCTTCTTGGTGATGGTAATTTTGGCCATTCTGTCGGTTTTATATATCTATTGTATATTTGATCTTGTTCCTTCTCTTTTCCTGCCAAGATGCTTTCCGCTTCCCTGCGTCACACATTTCGATATCCCATTGTTATATTGATGTTTTTGTTCATCTCGTATATTCTGCATGATGATCCTCTGATGATTCTCCTCTGTATGATGATCTATGTTTCCCTCCACAGTTTCTACATTTTGTTTTCTTTGTGCATTGACCATGTGCGATTTCCCCGCAAATGATACATCTCTCCTCACTTTTACAAGCCGATTTTATATGTCCATATCTGAAACACTTGAAGCATTGTTTCACCGATGATATAAAAGGTTTAATCTTAATTGCCGTTCTTCTTCCGAATAAGTCAAGTTTTCCATTAAATGTAATTATTATATTTCCTGTATCTTCTTCCTGCTTTAGTTGATTTTCTTCCTTGTTCCATACTTTCCTGTACATACGTCCAATCTTCTCCACATTATGATGGTCATCCATTGAATCTCACAAATCAATTATACTATCTCCCCAATCCGATATAACTCCTATGAATTTTGATCCTCTATGGTCGATTTTTGCAGTGAATCCAATAGAATCCGAACTTTTATTGATCGCTTCTAAACAGATATTAGCATCGTTACAATTTTTGAATTTACAAAGTGCTGATGTATATGAAAGCATTACAATCTTGTCCGGTGTTTTCGCCTCCCGCGTTAGTACTCTCCATATATTGAAAAAATTCTTACCTCTTTTTGTTTGTATGCTATCCCTTTTCAACTTTAATATTATTTTATACGTGTCATTGGTTCCTTCCTTGAACTTAATTTGCTTCATTCCCATTACTTCTGTGGCATCTATCTCACTTATTCTTTCTAACACTCCTTTATAACATCTATATTCGTCCCTCGTCCACTTCTTCTTTGTTGAACTTTCCTCTGCCATCCTTGCTTCGCGCGTATTTACTTCCGTATTCTCACTGATCTCGGTTACTGAGTTCACGTGTTGCGTATCCACAGTGTCCGTTTCCATTTAACTGGCCGTATCATATCTGGTTTCTTCCGTGTTGATCTCACCTGATTGGGTCGCCAAATCTTCCATAGTGACGTCATCCTTCTTCGATTGGTTGTTACCATCTTCCTTGTTGTTACTAGCCATCATGGCCGTCACTTCTTCCTGTATTTTGGCGCGCTTTTCTTGTGACGCTCTCTTTCCTTTTACCGTCTGCCACTCTCCTTTCTTCTGTGAATATCCTTCTGTATCCTTTTCAAGTATATTTGCTATATCTTTGTTGCCTGCTGCTCTTTTTAGTCCAGCCATATTCTCATTGGTCGTCATTCTCTTCGTTATTCCTTTCTTGACTTGAGAAATCTTTGTCTTGACTTGAGAAATCTTTGTCCTATGTCCTATACTTTTGCATTATTGCATTCTTGCTCATATTCCCCCCTCCGGGAGGGGGATGTAATTCACCCCCTTTCAATTTTCTTATGACTTTTAATCTCCACTCCCTACTAATCCCTAAACTACTCTCGTAACCCTCCAAAAACCGCTACGCTGTACGAAAAACTTTCGCGATCGCTAACTAGGTTAAAACGCGTGTGTTCGCTACGGCGGCCATCACGCAACTCCAACTGTTAAAGTTGACGACTGTCAGGTTATGAAATCTGTCATAACCAATGAATCATATTACTGTGTTTCGTTAATCTCAACGCTTAATATCTGTAACAAAAATGATTTGTTAAAGCAGAGAAATAGTTGATATATGAAAAGTACATATTTATATGTACTTACAATAATATATAGCAGAGAAACGACAGTAAGCGGTCCGGACGTTGTTTTACGTGCGGTTAACCTAACTTGCCGTGCAAGTTAAGAGATCGCGAGATTTCGGCTAACGTCCAAGCAAAAGACCGAAAAACATTACATGTGTGCGTCGAGAGGTATTATCTACGATCCAGTAAATATCTTACGAGGATGGCATCGTTATCAGCAGTTCCGCTCATAGACAAATTACGTGGTCGCGACAATTATACGACCTGGAAATTTGCAATGCAGGCGTATCTTCAACTCGATGAGCTATGAGAAGTCGTATCAGGTGACAAGGAAGATGCCAAGAAAGATAGAAAGGCACTCTCGAAGATAATATTAACAGTGAAATCAACAAATTACTGCCATATACAGAACGTAACAACAGCGCGAGAAGCATGAAACGCCCTAGAAGCTGCCTTCAAAGATTCTGGACTAACAAGACGAGTAGGTTTACTTCGAAAACTAGTTACCACTCAATTAAACAATTGCACATCGGTCGATGAGTATGTAGACCAGATAACCGTCACAGTACCGCACATAAATTAAATGAGTTTGGCTTTAAGGTTGCCGAGTGGGTGGGGACCCTATTACTTGCAGGGCTCCCAGATGAGTATAGGCCCATGATAATGGGGCTAGAGAGCTTGGGCGTACCTATCACAGGAGACGCAATCAAGGTAAAACTTCTACAAAATGTCCGGGTACATGAAGAAGCGAAGAATAACAGCAGCGAGACAGCAATGTACGCAAAGAAGAACAAGAAAGGCGGAGAGCCGCCCAGATGCTTTGTGTGTAATAAGCCAGGCCATTTCGCAAAGAATTGCAAGAGGAACAAGTGCGAAGAGAAGAAGTCCAATGGTAACAAAGAAAAAAAGAAAGGAGAGAAGAAAGAAAAAGCGTTTATGGCACAGAGGAAAAAAGAAAACACTCATGCTCAAAAATGATTTTTAGACTCAGGATCATCTTCACATATCACGAAGAACAATAATAATCTAACAAATATGACGTCAAAGACTGACGTTTTAATCACTGCGGCAAATAATATAACCTTTGCTTCCAGATCAATAGGCACCGCAGAGATACAAGTTACAAATGGGCAGGTGGTATCGACTGTTAAGGTAAAAGAAACACTATACGTACCTGAGGCCGCCACAAACCTACTATCCATGAGCAAGATAGTGAAAAAGAGACATGTCGTTATCTTTGATTCGCATGGCGGAAAAATTAAGGACGAAGATGGTAAGATCGTTGCTACTACATCCAAGGTAAACGGTATTTATAAAATTGATCAACCGTTAAGAATTACTATTCAGTCTTATTTGGCTGAGAATAAAACGGAAATATTATGGCACAGGCATTTAGGCCATTTAAATAGAAAAAGCATGTCGCTATTGAAAAATATGTCTGTCGGATTAGATGAAGACTTGACTAACGATGTTCCCTGTGAGGATTGCATTATGGGTAAACATGCGAGGAACCCGTTTAACGTCAATAAAAGACGTTTTAATCATCGTTTAGAGCTAATCCATTCAGACCTATGCGGCCCTATGGAACAGAAGTTAATTAACGGTAGCAGATATTTTCTAACGTTTATCGACGATTATAGTAGATATTTATATATTGATATGCTCGAACACAAAGTTCAGGTGCCAAAGACGTTCGAAGAATTTAAGGATATGGTAGAGAGGCAAACTGGCGAGAAGATAAAGGTTCTCAGAATTGATAATGGAAAGGAATACGTAAATCAGAGGCTGAAGACAATCCTGAAGGACAGTGGCATTATTCATCAACAGACAATGAGGTATACTCCGCAGCAAAATGGTCTTGCGGAGCGTGTGAATTGCTTAATAGTAGAAAAGGCTCGTACGCTATCAGACGCAAGATTAAGCAAAGAATAATGGGGAGAAGCTGTATCAACTTTTCCGTCTATCTATTGAACCGTTCACCAACGAAGAGGTTATGGAATAAAACTCCATATGAAGTTTAGACAGATGATAAACCGGATTCATCACATCTACGTATATTAAGGTGTGAGGCCATGGTGCAAATACCAAAAGAATTAAGGAAGAAGTGGGACCCCAAATCGCAAAAGTTATTATTTATAGGTTACTGCGAAAATAGAAAAAGATATAGATTGATTAACTCTGCAGATAAGAAGATTGTCTTCAGTCGAGATGCAAAATTTCTTGAGAAAAAGAGAAATCGTCCGAAAAGCGAAACTGAGGTAGTAAACACCACATCTATTGAAGATTGCGAAGCAGAGGAAGTAGCAAGCAAAACAGATGAAGCATCCATTGAAAATTGCGAAACTGAAGAAGAAAAAGAAGCAGAGGAAGTAGTAAGCAAAGATGGAGGCGAAGAAAGTGAAGATTCAGAAAATTACATAAGCATAAGTAAAGAAAAAGAAGAAATAATAGAAGAGCCAAGAGAGAAAGAAAACCGGTAAAAATGCCAGACTACGTAACTTACTATGCTTCCAACATTAAAGGAAGAACATAACCAATGACGGTGGAAGAGGCTTTACGAGGACCTAATTCTCAAAACTGGAGAGAGGCTATGAAAAGCGAAATGAATTCTCTAGTAAAAGATAAGTCTTACGAAGTAATAAAGTTACCACCGGGTAAAGAAATACTAAAAACTAAATGGGTACTTACAGAGAAGAGAGACAAAGCGGGAAAAAAGAAGTTCAAAGCCCGTTTAGTAATAAAAGGTTGTAGTCAGAAGCAGGGCATCAATTATCAGGAAATATTTTCTCCGGTTGTAAAGTATGCATCGCTAAGGTATCTTTTCTCATTAGCGGCTGAGGAAAATCTGAAAATAGATCACATGGACGTAACCACAGCATACTTACAAAGCGATCTAAATGAAGAAATCTATGTACAACCTCCTTGGACTAGTAAAGAAGACACCGGAATGATATGGCGCTTGAAAAAAGCGATATATGGATTAAAACAGAGTGGAAGGTGCTGGAACGAGAAACTCCATGACGTTCTGACGGCTTTGGGACTGACACAATCTAAAAGCGACCCATGCATGTATTCAATGAAGAACAATGCAGGCCAGATATTAATAGTAGCAGTATACGTCGTTGATATTCACAAATCAGAAAAAATTACGAGAGAACATCAAGAAAAATTTACAGAAGCACTTCGAGATGAAAGATTGATAAGGATACGTCGGGACCGGGATGGGAGATCAATCGCGGTAACAGAGACAGATGGCTAATTAACTTCACTGCGGATAGATATATTTATTGCGTACGTTACAAAGCTCGCGTGTATCGCCGGTCGTGATTACACAGGACAGTGCAGAGCGGAAGTTTCGATGAGCGCAACGGTCGCCTTTTCGTCGATATACATTCATCGCGAGATATCGATCAAACTCCCGATAATCATGGTCGACACGACGCCGGATGGCGCCACTCGGACTGAGTGGGCGCATGCCCGCGGGAACTTAACTTCCTAACAATATGTATTGTCACAGCTTTTTACACTCCCGGACCGCGCCGGGACGTGTGCCGGATCAAAAGGGGATAAGGAGAGAAAGGTGACAGGCCTCTCCGACGATTCCCTCGCACCTCCGACACTTCGCGAAACGATTTTGCTGTTGGGCGCCAGACGCGTGAATTCGCGTCCGCGAAATCGCGAAAGAAAACCGAGACGAGACGCGAGACGAAACGTGCGGATGTGCGAGGAATCGGCTAGCTCGACCTAAGGGCTGGGGCGGGGGTGATGAAGAGCGGCGCGATATCCGGCGGGGTGACACCCAATAAATAAGGCTACGAACTCAAGCGATTAACAATTCAAAAATAACATTTATTCTTTAGTAGATCGCGGGTGAAATAACACATGCCAATTCGGCTTCAGTCAATCGAACAAATCAAATAATTAATCACGCGAGCGTCAGAAATGGAACAACAAAAATAATGATAGCGCGGACGCCAGAAATGAACGGAGTATTACGTTATCGTATAGTAAACGCGCAGAATGCGCTACGATTAGATAGAGAAATACAGTAGGATGAAACTTACAATTAATATGGAACATCAACAGTAAACGCGAAACAATTACGGAAATAGAAAATACGGTCTCGCAGGAAAGATCGCGAGAGGACGGGACGTCACGCTCGGAGCGCGTGAAGGCCACGTATAGAGTCGCACGAGAATTCTGTCGCCAATTATCTTAAGCCTAACGCAAGTGGAATCGTGATGTAAGCCGCGGATCAACGTAATGAGGACCGTACGCAACGCAATAACGCGAGAAAAATTCCGGCGCGACCGCCAGGAGACGCGAAATCTTATAACTTACGCGAAAATACGGACTTAATCTAACGCACGTAATAGCTAAAGTCAACGCAAGTCATTCTGATCGAATTCGGCACATTGTCTCCCGTGACTTTCGAACGCGGAGAATGATACGCCGAGGTACTCGGCATAGCGCGAAATACGGAACGAACGCGAGGAAAAATATACGGAATTACCGCGAGCAATAATAACACGCAATCACGATGGCACTGCGCCGATCGCGAGAACGGAGTAATTCACGCGAGTAACGTTCTCCAGCCAGCACGACTAATTCTTACACGCCACTACCGAAACAACGCATCCGAACATAACTATCTTTACGCGAACACTCTCCTAAGGCAATTAGCCCACATAAACGGCCCGTTGACGCGATTGAGGGGCCGACGCGGACGACATTCCGACCTACGCAAAATTTGGTAATTTAATACGCCGTGAACACCGTGTGCGCGAGACGCAACCGCGAGCGCGGACATTACACGAAAACGGACTCGCATTACCGGATTTCGCCAACGAATTTATCGCGATCTCCAGAGGCTTGTTATCACGTAGTTATCGCGATTCCGCGGTCACGATACCATCCCGAGGCCCTTCGCTCTCGCTGTCGATCGCCATTCGATACTCGGTCTCAAGGAACCGTACGTGTCGCGATATAACAAACGTTTTCCCGAACGAAAGCGCGCACCGGAGGGCGGCGTCGTGGCTTTACATGTCGGTATCAAGTACTTGCGGGCAACCTCACCGATGCGATGCCTCCTCGTAGGGCTCCTCGCCGTCACCTCGTACCAAGTCGTCGCAGGACGAAACAAATACCCGACTCGGGGCGGCTATCGCGAATCTTAAGGAAACTTTTTGTGTTCGGCCTCGCCGACGGACGACCAGAGAGTGTCTCGCTAAATCCGCTTGATTGCGGAATCGATGTGGCACCCCCTTCCGTAGGGGCGCGCCAACCAATCGGGAGCGAGCTTGCAAGCTCGCGCGATATTTTAACGCAAAATCGTCGTAAGGTGGATCCTTCGGGGGCGCGCAACGGTCCCTCGGCGGCGTAGCGACTCCTTCAATTTGTCCCTAGACAGCGGACTGGACTTCGTTCTAGCCGGTGTGCCTCCGGTTTGACCTCGGGGCGGTGATCAGTCACCCCGCGGGCCGGTATTTCGTGGAGACAGATTGCTGAGGCCGGGTTTTCCCCAGGCGCCTGGTGCCCCGCTATCGGCGGCTTCGTCCATCGCTGCCTCACGCGCCGCACGCCTGCCGCGTTGCTCTCGCCGCCCGGGATCTCAGTGGTTTCCGCTTTTGCCCTCGCCACCCCTCCTCGGTCCTTGGTCCTCCCGGACCCTTCCGCTACGTGTATTCCCTCGAAGATTCGTCGTGGTGGGGTGAGGAGCCGCGCGTATTACAATTGCATAGAAATAGAACAACAGTCAAAACGCGGAAATGATATAAATTTTTGGCCTCTGGAGATCTCGTCGTCGCCTCTCTGGCTCGTCCCTGGGCGCGAATTTCCGCGCCTTGTGACGGCGGCGGGGCGCTGCCACGAAGCGGCGGACCGCAACGTCACAGTATATACCCAGATAGCAAATTACGCACTCGGTGTATTCTGTGTTTGCTGGGTATATATATATATATATATATATATATATATATATATATATATGTATATATACAGGGTGTTCCTTAAAGACCGCGCATTAACTACATAGCGTTATTCCTGATCAAAAATTGAGTCGAAAAGTCCAGAACCATTTTCTTCTATAATGCTTTACCAAGCTGTAATTATTGAGTAAAGTCAATCCAATCAGCGCCGACCTTTAGCCGGGCGCACGTCAGTGAGCCACGCGCCTGGTAGTGTGCGTGAGCGCTCCGCCGCTACGTTCAACGCTACGCGGCGGCGGCGGCGCGCGGCCCGGCCGCGGCGGTGCTGCGTCTTCGCGCGCGCGTCGCGTGGAATATTCTTACGCATCGTAATAATAGAAATAATTTTTTCTTGCACTAAGAATTACATGTTACTTCTGTCAGAAGTACCTTCTTACAGAAAATTTCGGTGAACTCTCGCCAAGACATAAACCATCTTCAACACATGAAGATTTAAACAAATACAAAAAAATAAACTGTGTATTTTACAAAAATTATTTTCTAAACAATCCGTTTCGTTAGATATCTCTGCGTTAATTGAAATTAAATTTTGAAACATAACACTTATTCAATCTTTCTACGAGATTCACCTAGTTACTCAGAAGTAATAAATTTTTGAAGAGAAATAACAATTAGATATTTAAATAATCTTATGTTTAAAAGAAAATACGTAAAGCGTATTAAAAAATAAAGAAATATTTCTTCCTTTATGAGAAAACGATTTATCTTAAGTCAAGAATAACGTTTTTCAATGATGTACAATTTTAAACTTAAGGTAAATGAGAGCAAAACGCCGATTTTATAGCGAATAATAAGTCACTCATTTGCTGCAACAATGACAAAACTCAAAAATCGCTCTTTTTGAGTTATTCGTACAGGGAAAAAGGTTGTTACATGTACTATTCTCAATAACTCATAAGCATTGTTTCGTTACTGAAACCAGACACAGTAATTATCATGAGATTGACCGTCTGGTAAGTGAATTTTATATCTTTATGAAAAAAAATTATACGAATTGTAGCTAACTTTGTAATCTCATTTTATTTAAAAGGCAGCAGTTAGTCACGTGATTTGCTTTATGTTCAACCTTTTCTAACAACTACACTGCCGACCTATGTTTTACGAATATGACTACATTTTATTTTTATTTATGCGTTGTTGACGATTAGACTTAAGATAATTGCGAAATATTATACTGAAGAAAGTCTAAACTAAAACCCAAATACGATACATTTGAATTGTATTTTGTTTTAAATTATTAAATGTGTTATTATTTATTCGCCCATTTGCTGCAACAGTGACATAACTAAAAAATTGTGATTTTTCAGGAGACACGTTTTAAAGTTTTGAGTTGTTATAACTTTCTATGAGAATTTTAAAATGCCATATTGGCAAGTTACTCTTTTTGCAACTTTTACGATGTTCTCACTACACGACAAAATGACAACTGAGATTGACTGAGATAAAACAGTATTGCAACCTACATAATTCACTAAATGATATGGCACAATAGCGACACAACTGTTCTATCGGGTGAGTTCGTGAAACCGATTTAACTGTGAATAGTACATGTAACAACCTTTTTCCCTGTACGAATAACTCAAAAAGAGCGATTTTTGAGTTTTGTCATTGTTGCAGCAAATGAGTGACTTATTATTCGCTATAAAATCGGCGTTTTGCTCTCATTTACCTTAAGTTTAAAATTGTACATCATTGAAAAACGTTATTCTTGACTTAAGATAAATCGTTTTCTCATAAAGGAAGAAATATTTCTTTATTTTTTAATACGCTTTACGTATTTTCTTTTAAACATAAGATTATTTAAATATCTAATTGTTATTTCTCTTCAAAAATTTATTACTTCTGAGTAACTAGGTGAATCTCGTAGAAAGATTGAATAAGTGCTATGTTTCAAAATTTAATTTCAATTAACGCAGAGATATCTAACGAAACGGATTGTTTAGAAAATAATTTTTGTAAAATACACAGTTTATTTTTTTGTATTTGTTTAAATCTTCATGTGTTGAAGATGGTTTATGTCTTGGCGAGAGTTCACCGAAATTTTCTGTAAGAAGGTACTTCTGACAGAAGTAACATGTAATTCTTAGTGCAAGAAAAAATTATTTCTATTATTACGATGCGTAAGAATATTCCACGCGACGCGCGCGCGAAGACGCAGCACCGCCGCGGCCGAGCCGCGCGCCGCCGCCGCCGCGTAGCGTTGAACGTAGCGGCGGAGCGCTCACGCACACAACCAGGCGCGTGGCTCACTGACGTGCGCCCGGCTAAAGGTCGGCGCTGATTAGATTGACTTTACTCAATAATTACAGCTTGGTAAAGCATTATAGAAGAAAATGGTTCGGGACTCAATTTTTTCGACTCAATTTTTGATCAGGAATAACGCTATGTAGTTAGTGCGCGGTCTTTAAGGAACACCCTGTATATATATGTATACATATATATATATATATATATATATATATATATATTGTGACATGACAGGGTCGCGTCCCCTGTCCGGATGGTAGCTCAGCCGAGGGGGAGCGTCAAGGGTGGTGCCTCCACCCGAGGGGAAGCAAGGCGTTTGCGTTAGAATTAGGTCTAATTACATCTGCGAGACTTACAGGTTACAAAAGGCGGTGCTAAGCAGGTGGTTACTGAGATTTGTAACGACTTGTGTCGCACCGCGGGAATTGCAGGTGGACAGCCGGAGACTTTCTGCGGAAGAACGGCCGACGGGCGGGTCACGCTGGGGCCCACAGCCGGTACAGCAGAGCGTCTCGCAGGGCGAGCGCTCAGCCCCAAGGCGTGAAATGTCGGCCCGTTCACGGGGCATCCGAGCGGGAGACGCCTTGACGAGATCTCCGTTGAGAAGGAAATTAGCCATCGCCCACGGGATTCTGCCACCGGACGACGAGCCACGGCCCGACCTGGCCGTCAAATACCGACACCAGAGTCGCGGCCCGGTCAGCCGAACTTGGTAATAGGCAGGTTTAAATCCACCGCCGGCGGCGGACGCGAGAGCACCCAGGGCTGCGTTCGTAAACCTTACCCTGCGGGATAAGGTAAACTTTACGAGGAATAATCACGTGATTGTGTAGAGACATATTTACGTCGGAAAACACCTCAAAGTTTATAAACGATCCTGGAGAAAAATTTTATCGCATAATATAAATTTGTTAGAGGTAATTATCGTCATATTATCTGACTCATTATCTTAGAGAGTTATTTATTGTTCGAGAGAACGCGGTAGCGCGAGATAGCGCGAGGTAGAAGACGACCACAAAAGAAACAGCAAGTATAAAATTACACGGAAATAAAGAAAGTATTTTCAAAGAACGTATTTACAATTATTTACAGAATTGTTCAAAGCCGTGAGTGATAGCGCGCACTGACGTGAGCACGGCAAAGCGGCGAAAAAGCAAGTGCGGATTGCAAGGCAAAAAGCGGTGTATAAGCGGTGTACAATAAGCGGTGATCTGCGAGCGAAATGCGAAAAAGCCGTTCCGCGGCGCAGCGGCGCACAGTGGGGCGAATCTATCAAAAACCGGATATTGGACGAAAAAATGAAAAACGTATAATTCAAATTTTGACGAGATTTTATGTTAATATATATCCTAAACTATAAATAAATGTACTTATAATTGATTTTATCCTTTGTTATTTCCTCAAAATGATCTGATAAAGTATAACATTTTCGTGAATACTGAAATTCTAGTAATTCGATAGGTTACTTTCTAAAGTCTCCGCCGAAAGTATAACTGCGAATATGAGTTAAATGCCTATCAGAACTTATTTATTAGGGTTCAAAAAACATATTTATTTTAGTTTTATGTCATTTGAATACTATTATATATTAATAAATATTCACGACATATTCGACTATTAAAATTTTCTTACTTCAATATTCAAACAGGAAGAAAGTTTGTGGTTTAGAATGGATTAAGGTTTGCTCTGCGCCATTTGATAGGGCAAAGTGTCTAGTTTTTGGCCATATATGGTCATTTATCCCCTTTCGTCCCTCTTTTTGAGATAATTGACCTCAAAGTTCACTCGACATGGTCGAACGTCGTCCATGAATAGCTCAATGGACGACGTTCAATCATGTCGAGTGAATATGGATATCTATTTTCTCATAAAAGAAAGACGAAGGGGGATATATAATTTGTTTAATTATTGATATTTTATAACGATTAATTTCATCCATATTTTATAACAATTAATTACATTAATTAATATAATAGCAATATGATAAATATTATTGGATAAATGTATTTGGAGTACTGCGCATTCTGTAAATCCATGGGCCAATAAGATTGCTCTACGTTAAATTATTTGTTCTCCTTGAGGGGGGAGAGGAGGGAGGAGGGGAGGGGAGGGGGAGGAAATAAAAACAGCGGAGATAAGAACTTTTCGTCAGTCTTTCTCGATCAGTAGTTGATTAAAGACTTTTTGATTTTGAAAGTTCACAAATTATTGATTCATGGCAGTGATATTATAAAAAATGCTATCGTACCAATAGGACAATTATCTGAAGATGCTCTGGAAGCAAACCATAAATATTTTAGAAAATATAGAGAAAATCATTCGCGAAAAATGTCGCGAATACAAAATAATGAAGATATTTTTAATAATTTGATAATTGCTTCAGATCCAATAATATCTAATTTGCGAAAAATTATGGGACATATAAAGAAAGAATTAACTAAAGATGCAAAATATTTATTATATTTCAGCGATAATGATGTAGATGATGATTAAGTTCAAGAAATAGATGTGAGAAGCAAGAAAAACAGTTCCTTTTCTATTATAAAACTCACAACTAAAACATCAGGGTACGGAGCAGTAAGGAAATATGCGATAATAATTATTTATATTAATTTAATAAAAGCACTAAAAAAGTATAAAATAAAAAAAAAATTTTTAAATAGAACCGACTTAAAAAAAAAACTAAAAAGTATTTAAAAAATAAAAAAAATTATTTATGCACTTTATGAAAAATTGTTAATTAAATAATTTTGATTTTATACACTAAATGTATAATAATCGTACATTATTTATGTCAAGTTTCAAGTCATTTCATTGAAAAATGTAGAAGTTATAAGCAAATGACCGAAAAATGAGGCGTTCGCCCCACTGTGCGGCGGTCTTTTATCGCCTCCGAAATGAGGCTCCCTCCAGGCTGATCACCAAGAATTCCGGGAGGGTGATTGGCCATCGGGACCCTACGTCACCGTTTTCACGTGACGACCCGACGGGAACGTTACTTGTTTTTGACTGCCTTGTTTATAGCATAGATCTTTCTTTTGTGAGAACGTTGTTGTTTGACTTTATTATTGATGGCAATGTTAGAGATGTTTCCAGAATGCTAATCACGAAAGATTCATGCTATACTGAATATTACCGTGACACATTTTAGGCGAAATTTTAAGCGAATATTAATTACACGCATGCTTACGCGGACAGGCAACCGAGAACGGTTTTCGTGATATCACAATCTCAAACATTCTCGCCCACCTCGTCATAT
Source organism: Temnothorax longispinosus (assembly GCF_030848805.1). NCBI lineage: Eukaryota > Metazoa > Arthropoda > Insecta > Hymenoptera > Formicidae > Temnothorax > Temnothorax longispinosus. The sequence goes on along the minus strand of NC_092363.1, from coordinate 12,271,973 downwards.
GTTGACGAAACGAGACGGTGCGCTCGCTGAGGTGACCGAAGTCGCGGCACAAAGTATCGATTAGCGATCAATTAATGACGGTCGCAATCCCGGCGCGAGTGCGAGCGGCCATGTTGTGAGGTGCGCGACTGCGCATTATCATTGCACGCGAAGATCTCGAGCGAGAAACATAAACATTCGCGATATACGTAACGTGTAGAGTTCCGTGATATGTGAAAATATTGTACAAGTGGTGTGTCGCACAGAAAATCAAGTTGAGGCGGAGGCTGAAATACGCGGTTGAGTGAATTTTGAACGTTGGCAGAAGGCCGACAAAGACGATTACGCGAAGTGAACGAAAAGAATTACAGGTAGAAGGCCGACAAAACACTTAAGCGACCGTAAGTGTCGATGGACTCACGCATCCCTCGGCGGCGGCTGGTGTCGCGGCAGCGGCTTCGAGGTACAAGGCCTCCAAGAACAATTTTTGACGGCCGCGATGGATCGACGCTCGCGCGAGCGACGGCGCGACGGCGGAGAGCGACGACGCGCGGAGCACGTGGTGATCCCGTGTATCGTCGCAAGCGTGACATCGTGCGTAAGTTAAAGTCGCGAAAGCGCGAGTAGGTCCGCGAGTGAATTGCCGCGGTAACGTGAGTGCAGTGAGAGATAAAGGCTGCGTTCGGGAAGCGCGCTATTAGCGCTATTGCATCATTCTATCTTTATCGCTCATCAGGTGTAAAACAAGGATAAAATAAGCAAATAGCACTAATAGTGTCTTCCCGAACGCACCTAAAGTGAGCAGTGCACCGTGCAAGAAGAAGTAGGTGGCGGAAGGCCATGGCACAGACGACAAGTGCGGCCGGTAGCAGTAAATTATGCAAACTGACACAAAAACGCGATAAAGTACATTTAACGACGCGAGCAAACGGACAGCAATGCACACGAGAAGGCGAACGGAAATGTACGCGAGAAGCCGGACCGAAATACAACGGTGCGGCGCGGAGAATCGACGGAGGGTGTAAGGCTCCGTTTCGATCCTCCCGACGGCGGATTGCACGACGCCTCTCCATTCAGACAGCTCGGCGTCGGAAATCTCGTCGCTCTCGTCCGGCCCCCAGGTTCGGTTCTTCTGTAGCCACGTTGGGCCTGTCCATCTCAAGGGATGGCCGATCAGCTCGCTGGGAGCGATCCCTTGGAAAGCGCAGCAAGCCGGGTTTTCGTGTCCGGGAACGTGCCGCCACTGAACCTCGTGACGAGTCCGCCGGATGAGTGACACCCGGTTGGACACAAACGACGTCTTCCACCGGGATGCGTGGCCTGTGATCCCGAGACAAGTCACGACGCGGGCGTCTGACCAGAGGAAGTTTGGAGCTGTAAGCAATCTAAACGTGTCGCGAGCAAGTCGCGGTAACGGAGTGAGCAATGTGGTCGTGGAAAGTTTGAGTGCGCGTTGATGACGGTGTTTCTGAGGGATCCCGACGGGACTGTCCTCGGCGTTCGCGGCCCATTTATGCAACGGGAGCCCGCCCGCCGTGCAGGGTTCGCGCACTTCGGTGTGCTCGACGGTCGCGTCGTCGACGGGCTTGCAGGGTGTGGCGAGGTTCCTCAGCTGCGAAGAGACCGGCCGTCGGACGACGTACCGGCCAGCGGATGTGCGCTCGTGGGTGCGCACGGAGCGTCGCTCGCACTCCTCTTCCTCGGGAGTGAGCTTGGTGATTGTGCGCGGACGAAGAAGGTCCTCAGAGTCAGCGGCCCCCTTGCGCGCCGGAAACCCGCCCGCCGTGCAGAGTTCGGTTTGCACGGCGATCGCGTCGTCGACAGGCTTGCGGGTTTCGGCGAGATTCTTTGACGGCGATGAGACCGGCCGTCGGACGACGTACCGGCCAGCGGATGTGCGCTCGTGGGTGTGCCCGGAGAGTCGCTCGCACTCCTCTTCCTCGGGAGCGAGCTTGACGAAAGCGGAGTGAGCTTGGAGTGAGCTGCGGTGTCCATGGAGAGAAGTCGCACCACAGCCCCCTGACAGAATCTATCCCAGGATGGTCTTCTGCGCGATCGGCGTTTGCGGTTTGCCTCGGCGGAGACCCTCCTCCAGGATGGTCGAGCACACCTCAGCGCCTAGGAGCAGCTCGACTGGGTCGTTGGCGGCGAAACGTGGATCGGCAAGTGGAAGCCCCTGCAGATGAGGCCACGTGGTGCGGCATTTGATCGCGGAGCCCTGGTACAGGGAGAGACGCGGAAGCACGAATGCGACGGCGGTGAGGGTGGCTCCGGTGGTCTCCGACGTGAGGCTCAACGTCACCTTGCCCCGAGTGGATCCGGATTGTGAGCCGCCGATGCCGAAGATCGACAATCGGGTACGCGATCGCTGCAAGCGCAGCCGCTGCACCAGGGACTCCGACACGATCGACACTTCGGAGCCTTGGTCGATGAGAGCTCGAACTTCATGGGGATCCCCGTGACGGTCGGCAATGATCACGCGCGCGGTCGCGAGGAGGATCGCTTTGCGGTCGGCGGCCTTTCCGATGGCGGAAAGCGCGCTGACTTCAGCGGCGGGTGTCGGCTCGGAAACGTACGCGTCGTGGAGCATCGAGTGGTGACGCGAGTTGCACGTCATGCAATTTCTGGTGGATTGACACTTTGCCACCGGATGGTTGCCGAGACAGTTAAAGCATAGCTTGTTTGTCTCGGTCACTGTCTTTCTGTCACTGGCCGGCTTGGCCTTGAAGTCGGGGCACCCCATGAGTGAGTGCTTCCCGTTGCAGAGCGGACACTGCAAAGGCTCAGCGCGCTTCGCGATGTGTGTTTTCGCGGACCGTGATGGCTCACTCGCGGTGTTAACTGTGTTCTTCGGATACGCGGCGTTCAAAGTGAGAATTTGTTTGGTAATAAAGTTCATTAGAGTGTCGTGACTCGGCGGTTCGAAGGAGTCTCCCGAGGAGGATTCCCACTCCAGGCGCGTTCGCGGGTTGAACAGTTTGACGACGAGGTGATTGAAGAGGTCCATGCCGTGCGAGTCGATGGGCCTCCCTATGCTCTCCTGAGCATTAACGGCGGACGTGACGGCGTTATGGACGCGGCTGAGCTCATCGGCGGTAGCGGCTTTCATCTTCGCCACGGCGGTAAACGTGGCAAAGTTGGAGCGTATCAGCTCCTTCTTATTTTCATAATGTCTGCAGAGTATCGCCCACGCGCGATCGTAATTTTCGCCGGTGATCGTTAATGACTTTATCAACCTTTCAGCTGGCCCTTTGAGACACTAGCGGAGGTAGTGCAGCCGTTCGACTGGCGAAATGGACGACTGGTCGCCGATGACCGACCGAAAGAGATCCCGGAAGGACGGCCAGTCTTCGTATGCACCCGAAAAGTGCGGCAGTTGTATACGGGGCAGCGAGGTTCTCGACGCGCGCTCGCCCCCCTGCTCTGATGGCGCGGAAGGCGTGGAAGCTGGCGCGAGCTTTAGGCGGTTCGCCTGTTCGGACAGGACGCTATGCTGATGCACGTAAGCAATCTCGGCGTTGCCGAGCAAATCAGATTTGGCGTACTCACTTTTAGCGTAGCGGTCCTTGTAGCAGGCTCGAATCATGTCATGCTGACTTTCGAACTTTGCCCATAGGTCATCAAGGAGGCGAATGCGGGTCTCGATGGCCGAGAGGGTGATGTTCGCCTGACCCATCTTCCTCAGGTTTTCGACGGCTCTAGAGATGCGTCCGAAGAGCTCGTGTTGGCCGCTCAGCATGGTGCTCTGGTCAAGACTCATGGTGTCTTCTTCTTTCAGGCACTCCCGAGTTCGCGGTTGTCGGTGATAATCCGGCTCGAAGGACCAAAATGTTCGAGAGCGCGCGGTAGCGCGAGATAGCGCGAGGTAGAAAACGACCACAAAAGAAACAGCAAGTATAAAATTACACGGAAATAAAGAAAGTATATTCAAAGAACGTATTTACAATTATTTACAGAATTGTTCAAAGCCGTAAGTGATAGCGCGCACTGACGTGAGCACGGCAAAGCGGCGAAAAAGCAAGTGCGGATTGCAAGGCGAAAAGCGGTGTTTAAGCGGTGATCTGCGAGCGAAATGCGAAAAAGCCGTTCCGCGGCGCAGCGGCGGTCTTTTATCGCCTCCGAAATGAGGCTCCTTCCAGGCTGATCACCAAGAATTCCGGGAGGGTGATTGGCCATCGGGGCCCTACGTCACCGTGTGGACGTCACCGTTTTCACGTGACGACCCGACGGGAACGTTACTTGTTTTTGACTGCCTTGTTTATAGCATGGATCTTTCTTTTGTGAGAGCGTTGTTGTTTGACTTTATTATTGATGGCAATGTTAGAGATGTTTCCAGAATGCTAATCACGAAAGATCCATGCAATACTGAATATTACCGTGACACATTTTAGGCGAAATTTTAAGCGAATATTAATTACACGCATGCTTACGCGGACAGGCAACCGAGAACGGTTTTCGTGATATCACAATCTCAAACATTTATAAAATACAAATTGTGCGACTAAATAAAAAATGTGACTATTTGTAATTATATTATATATTATTAAAAATTGTTATAATAATTTTTTTTATTTAATGTAAAATTTACGACTGGAAAACATTTGCGAAAAACTTATATGTACGTTAATATAATTTTAATAGTTGCATGTCTTGTTTACATTATATATATATATATTTTTAAGATAAAATAAGATCTTTTTAAAAAGATAAAATATATTTTTAAAAAGATAAAATATATTTTTAAAAAGATAAAATAAAATATTTTAATCGAAAAATATAAGAGTTTCATCCGCCAATATTATTCAACAAAAATGGTGTTTATTTAGTTCGACACAATTTGCAAGTATAATTAGTAGGTACAACGTTCTGTCACGGCTGTCTATTTACTTGCCAATTGGGTCAATCTAAATAAACACCATGTTTTGTAAAATATTTTAACTAAGGAAAAACGCCGTTAAACGGTTAAGATTGGATCTTGGTTGCCTAATAATATTATTCGATTGAATTTAACGTATGTACAATTCTTCGTCTTAGCAAACCAACGCGTCATTCTCATACAGTACAGAGCTTGCAGTCACATTGCAGAAACGTTGTTTTAACGTTCCTGCAATGTGACTGCAAGCTTCTGTGCTGTATGGGTTACTTATGGACTTAAAACGTACGTAGTTTCAACCAAAGCAAGAATATGTAGAATATGTTACAAAAAATATAATATTTTAATGTTTTTTAGCAAACTGTTATACACGGCACGAAAGAAAACATGAGTAACGACAGAGAGAAGATTGCTAAAAAAGCAATCATTGTCATGGCAAAATCAATGGAAAGGAGCCTTTTGTCCAATTACGAATTATTTGATTCTGATTTATCATCTGACAGTGAAATTGAAATTTTGTTGACACTTTGCTCAAAGAAAAAGAAAAAGAAGGCCAGACGCATCCAAGACTATGTTGAACAAACCATTCATTATTTTACTAACAAACAATTTCTCACTATTTACTCACTATTATCGGTCCAAAAGTAGAAAATACTAGTGGAACTGGGAGACCAATGGTCCCAGCTGAGAAACAATTATTACCAATAATATGGCTATTAGCGAAGCCAGATTTTTATAGGTATGATAAAATATATATTGTTTTTTATTTATACATAATATATGAATTTTCGCTCTTTCTGCACGTCAAAAGCGAGTAATTCTTTGATTATAAGAGTGCATACTGTATATTATTTATTTATTTATTTTAGTTATTACTATTATTTATTAAGTTGAAATTAATTTAAAATTGATGTTCTTTTATATGACAACAAATTGATCGGAGAAATATTTGATTTAAGCAAATCTACATTGTTTTCCTGCTTTGTTCGAATTACGACAGCTTTAAATGTCATGGATCCTCAGATGATTCATTGGCCAACAGAACAGGAGCTTCCATTAATAAAAGAAAAATTTAAAGCTATGGCTGGAACTGATGGTGTCATAGGTGCTCTCGATGGAACATATGTGCCAATTAAAGCGCCATCAAAAGATGCCGAAACGTACATAAATCGTAAAATGCAATACACCATAACGCTGCAAGCAATATGCGATGCCAATTTAAAATTCACAGGTTGTTATACGGGATACCCTAGTTCAGTACATGACGCTAGGATTTTTAGAAATTCTGATATTTATCATTTGATACGTCAAAATCCAGAAAAGTATTTTCCACATGATGAATTTATTTTAGTAGATAAAGCATATCCTACTTTGAAGTGGTGTATTACTCCATATATGAATCGATAAAATTTAAGAAGACAGCAGGAGAAATTTAATACACTACTTTCGCAGACAAGGCAAACAATAGAAAGAGCATTTGCTCTCTTATTTGGCCGATTTAGACGCCTAAAATATTTAAATATGAACAGAATCGATTTAATATCCGGAACAACACTTGCGTGCTGCGTTTTGCATAATATATGCCTAGATTTTGGTGATGATTTAATATGCGAATACGTACAAGACGCACATGGACGCAATAGTAGAAAATCAACAGGAACAGATTATAAACAAGAGTGAAAATGAAAAACGAGTTGGAAATAAACGTCGGGATGCACTGTGCGAGGAATTAAACCGTAATGATGATCGATTATAATATCCTTATGCTCGGAGGGCGTTTAAGCGTTCCCCGGATTTGCGAATTGGTGCGAACTACGTGACTCGAAGGACCAGAGGAGATGTGTATCGTCAAAACGAATTAACGAAATTAAGCAAAATGCGACTCAGTTCGGGAGGCCGTCGTCTCCTGGAGAATTCGTCCCTCTAGCAAGCTCGTGGGCAGCATGTGCAGTAAGCGCAGACAAGGCACGGCAAAGCAAGGTAAGGCAGGGCAGCAAGCAAGACAGCAAGGCAAGCAAAGCAAGGCAGGCAGAGAAAGCGATCGCACTTCCGGAGAGCGAGCTCTACGTGGTCTCTTGGATGTTCGAGTGTGCACGTATAGCGTGTGCACCCCGAGACGTCGTGGCGATGAGTGAATCGTTCTCGCGGCGCTGGAAAAGAGTCGAGAGCGAGTACTTGCTCTTTCCTCCTGCGGGTGCCCTCGTGGGGTGAACGAGGGCAGCACCGATTGGTGAGTCGCGAAAATATCGATTTTACGCGTCGATCGCGATCCGCCGACGTTTTGCACGAGTCACCGAAAATACATAAAAATTATAGGTACTAGAAAGACTATTATATACTGCGAATATGAACATAAATGTGACTAGACTAATGACTACAATATATACAATGTGGCGAGCACCTTATGTTTTATTAATTTGATTTTTGTTAAATATTGCGAATTTTTTTGGTGCGACAAATGGTATTTAGAAATATATAATGCACTTTTATTAATACATATAAAAAAGTAGGATTATATACGGTTAAAAATAATATACCGTGCTAAAATAATATAGTTTTAATTTCGATCAACCGAGCGATTTTTAGGATTAACGCAGTCTACCGCATCTTTGGCACAGATTTAAAAAAATAAAAACTCAAGGCTTTTCTTCCCCATCCAAGAAAAACGACAAATTATTGAATCAAATATTGCTTAAATCATTAACACTCAATCTTATTTTTCTTAGATGCGTACTCTAATAATCTTCTTATAATCTATATTGACTAATATAATTAATTTATGATTATATAAAATATGTTATATAAAATAAACAAACCGGACGAAACAAAATTAAACAATCTCACAACTTTATAGCTTTTTAAGCAATTTGTCCATCATGTTTTCATAAGAATCGATACTTGATTGAAGCATTTTCTTTTTTTCTTCGTGGCTAGCTTTTTTTGTTTCTTCTCTTTCTTCAAGCATCACTCATTGTATTCGCTCTTTTTCGCCCTTTTTTTTTATTATCTTCCGCATCACTAAGATTTATCTGTGTGACTGTAAAATAGCAATGTAACTCATAATAAATAAAAACAGATTCTTAACTAAACACATTTATAAATAAGTAATATTTGTCATACCTTCGGATTTATTGTCATCTCATGATAAGCTATCTAATTTCGTTGCTTGCCATAGCAACAGAAGTAACATTGGGCTTATTTCCAAACAGTTCGTCAAGTTCCTCGAAGTTTTCACATTTTACTGGTGCTGCACCAGTACTTTTGGGACCCATATTGTCTATTTTTTTAAAGTACTTCTTTATATATTTTATTTTTTCTTTGCATTTGCTGCAACAAAATTATAGCCTTTGTGTTTCATATCGCAGGCAATTTTAGCCTAGATATCGTCCTTTTTTATGCAATTGGAATTAAAATCATCTTTGTATTTCTTGTACAAGTATAGAAACATTGCTCTACTTTTATCCGTCCACAAGCTTTTCATTCCTTTATCCGGAGTTCTTCCATTACTTTCTTCTAAAACTCTCGGTTTAGTATTCTCATCAGTTTTCTCTAATTGTAAGTTAGAAGTGAATGTCGTACAGCGAGAAAAATTGGCTGCATCACTGAGATTTATATGTGTGACTGTAAAATACCAATGTATTAATAATACATAAAAACAGATTCTTAACTAAACACATCTATAAATTAGTAATATTTGTCATACCTTCGGACTTATTATCATCTCGTGATGAGCTTGTTATCGCGACATCAATATCTTTTTCGGGTAACATAATTTCGTATCCATACGGTTGCAGAAAAGTTTCAATGATGTTCTCATTCAAAGAGATAAAATCAATTTTACTTGCTGTAAAAGTACCGTTTAAAGGGGTTATATTACTTGTTGTATTAATTGTAAACATTTTAACAATTAACTTCGAATTTCCATAAAGCAAGGAAGTAGATATTAAGCATAAAAAAGCGTGTTTCAAAACAGAATTCGTGTCTATTAAGACACGACAAAGAGTAATGTAGATACACCAAACCTCTAATGTATATTTTGTTAATTTACTTATTTTGTCGCGTAATAATACTTTTGATATCTTTGCATCAAAAATTGGGGCTCTACAGGCGCCTTCTACAACTTCGTACAAAGTTTGGGATCGTGATCTACATTTTATCGCAGACATGTTTTCGAACTTCTTATATTCTTTCTCGTGACCTCGGGTCCGTTCCGTTTCACGCATATGCACGCATTTATCTATAGCATACGTAATGTTTACTACAGAAAATGCGCGCATCATGCGTGAAACGGAACGGACCCCTCGTGTAATACACGTGTAATACGCGAAAAGTGCGTTTCTGCGCATGACAGGTAAACTCTACCTCAGTCGCGAGCAGGGTACGTTGAGGAATGCCCTGGGTGCCTCAAAAGGCTTTCTGAACGCTATTGAGTAAAAGTAGCTTTTCTCCCGCTGACTTTCTGAACGAGTTTAGAGGCATTTTTACTCTGTGGGTAACGTTTACGAACGCAGCCCAGATCGGGCGCAGCGCTCGCGAGGGTTGACCAGCGAGCAGGATTTGCAACCCCGGCGCGCAGACGCGCGGGCCCAGCGTGGTCCCGCCGGGCCAGGAGAGCGGCACTGTCGCGCGAGCCAGCGTACGGAGAGGAACCACCCCCCCTGCCACCGCGAACTACTGGCTGCCGTGGAGAGTACGGAAATTTGCCACGCCGTACGTTACCGTGTTCATGCAGTAGTCGCGCACTTTACTCGTCGGGATCGGACGCCACACGATACGCTAATAATCGCGGTCGTCGGGATGTACCAGTACTTGACGGTACATTTTTTCGATATCTGATATCACCGCGAACAAGTGAAGACGCCATCGGAGCAAGACGTCGGCCAGCGATGGCACAAGATTCGCGCCCACGTGCAAGAAGGAGTTGAGAGACTTGCCCGTCGATACGCGTTGCGACCCGTTAAAAACGACGCGAAATTTGGTAGTGGTGCTCGCCTTCTTAAAGACACCGTGATGAGGTAAGTAAATGACTGGCTCACCTTGTTGTGGAGCGATCGCCTCCGTCATGTACTTAAGGTCCTTGTATTCTTTTAGGAAGGTCTGCACGGAAAAAAAAATTTGGTTGAATTAATTGGAAATCTGGTTGAAACAACCTGACTGTTTGGTGAGAAATGAACGATCCATAATTTTCATTAAAGTAACCAGACAAATTTGGTTAGTTGCATTCTGGTTGAAGTAACCGGACACATTGGATTGGATGTATCCTGGTTTCGGCAACCAGGAGCATTTGGTTGATTGTAAATCCGATGTCTTATCCACCTTATTAGTGTACTAATAAGCTGTATAATAAGTCTCGCACACATGACACAGATATACGCGGACGAAACGAAGAGATGATCGCACAAATGCAATCACGCTTTATGACCGTGAACGCAATCGTGCAACAAGATCGCGCTCCGAGGTTATAGGACGTCGAGGCGGTTGAGAGAGTCGGCCGAAGAGGACGACCACGACGGCTCGCGCCGCCACGGAAGCCTCGCAGCAAGGAAGATCCGCGGGAGTCCAAGGCACGGGACCGAGCTCGGATCCCGCGAAACCGGCGCGAGAACGCCGGCTTGATTCACCTCACCCAGGTCCGGCACGTCAGACAAACCCGCTTCCCGACCAAGCCCGACACGGCCCCGCTCTTCAGACAAAAGAAAATAGTTTCGCGCGAGCTTCAGTTTCAAAATAGGTCAAAATAACCAGACACTTGTCTGGTTATTACTGGACACGCGTGAACCAAACTATTGGATTAACGTGACATGTATGATTATGATAACCAGAAATTATGTTTAATTCCACCAATACTCCTTTAAACATACATGTCACGTTAATCCAACTATGCTCTTCTTCCCTTGTAGTTATAATAACCAGATACTTGTATATTATTACTACAAATGCACTAACCAAATTCTAAACGGTATCATACCCAAACATTCTGGTTGCGTACCAGAATATTTGATTACAATAACCAGAAATTCTGTTTATTTCAACCAAAAATTGCTTAACAAAACGCATCTTGTTAATTCAACCATGGTTGTTTTTTCCGTGTGGTATAGCTCGCCAAATCTGGGGTCCCTAGCGCTCCTAGCGGGTTCCGCTCCATGGACGTGAGGAGGTGCAGCGCTGCCCGACGAGTCTCATGGAGATCTGCTGGAGAAGATGACCAAGGAAGGCGCACCATGTAGCGTCCAGATGACAGCCGGGTGTGCGTTCGCACGAAGTGGTCCTCGCATTGCTGCTCGGCAGGAGTCAGGGTGGCGTGGCCTCCTCCTTCTGTTCCCAGAATCTCTGCACCAGGCTAGTGAGCTCGTGGTCGATGGCGGCGTGGCACGAAAAAGCTCCGTGTAGCGAAGCTGCAGTCGCGCCGCCGGAGATGATCCAGCCGAAAACAGTGCGCTGGGCGATGGGCACCTCAGGATTGCCTTTTCAAAGACCCTCCTCGAGGATGACAGAGCAGACCTCGGCTCCGAGCAGCAGCTCGATAAGATCAGTGGCCGAGACTGAGGGTCCGCCAATTGGAAATTGAGGAGGTGTGGCCAAAAGTCGATGTGTCGCAAGCCTGTGCTGTGGTAGAGCGACAGGTGCGGCAAAACGACGGCGATGGCCGTGTCTGTTGCTCCAGTCACATTGGACGTTAGCTGCAGGGTGACCTTCCCTCGAGCCGTGCCGGAACGAGTCCCTCCGATGCTTAAGATGGCGAAGGTCGACTTGGTGCGCTGCAGCTTGAGTCGTTGCGCCAGTGCCTCGGATATCAGCGAGACCTCTGAGCCTCTGGTCAATCAGAGATCTCACCGCGTGAGGAGTTCTATGGCGGTCGCTGATGAAAAGGCGTGCGGTGGAGTACCAGTCCCCACCAGGTGGGGGGCCAGTTCGGGCCGGATGCTCCGAGGGGGGAGCGGGGCGGGGGGGGACTTGATGACGAGGGGGGCTGGGGAAGGGGGGGTTATCAGGGTTTCGGCGAGCGCGTCGGGACATGTTCTATAAACAAATGTCATCTCGCGTCGATGTTCGGCCGACAGTATTTATAAACAGATATCCTTTCACACTTCAGATGCGAGCGCCTATGACAGGCAGCTATAATTGATGACCTGCAACTAGCATGACGCAAATGTCCTTTTTATTTTTCTTTCTAGAAAGAGTATTCATTCGCGGGAGAGCGGGGGGGGGCATTAGGGTATAATATCGACAAACGTCGATAACAGAATTTATAAACAAATATTATCTCGCACTGCAGATGCGAGCATCGATGGTCGACGTAGATACTTGGCCAAAAATTGTAGGCGATTCAACCTTAGATGTACGTTAAAAAACTCCGAGATATACGAGGTAAAAAGAGAAACAAAGAAACGCCGAAAAAGAAAGTTAGCCCTAGAAGATATAATTTAGAAACAAATAGCGTCTGGCACATTATGTGCATCCCTACTCTAAATTTTAACTGCTAGGACTGCCTTCATCATAGACTCATGGTGTAGTCAAGTTCGAATAGTGAAAGTGACAGTGCAAAGATGAAGCTAAAAATTACGTTTTCGTGTGTCGGGGTAAGTATTTTGTGCTGTGCATTAATAAAATTTGTGCTTTAAAATTTGTGTAATAAATTTTTGTTTTATTTTTTAGTACATAAAAGTTGGCGAATGGAAGATTGCAGAGGTACCTCAATCAAGGATGCAAATGCAAATGGAATTTGAGTTCACCCCATACGAGCAGATACTCCGAGAATGAGATACCTCTTTAACGAGTCAACGTTCGAAGTGCCCGTACATATAAGGGTGAGTACATCGAAATTTTCGAGGCTGTTACTCAGAAATTTATACAAATCGATAAACCGTAACTTTATGTCACTTCGCGAATTTGATCTTTCGGCGGTATCTTTAACGTGTTTCGTGAACGAGATGTATTTTTCTTTCGTTATCGGCAGTATGTCGATCGAGTCTTCGAACACGGTGGCTATTTCTTTTATGATAAAATGCACGTCGTAGCCAAATAAATTGTGGAGAACTATGGGAATGTAATGAGAATCTTTGTAATTTAGATTAGAGTTTGAATGTGCGGGACCTCTATAACGACCGGTCAGATGACAATGACCGCGTACTCGCACGTCGTCTGGCGCGAACGGTTTTTCACAAATGTGGCAGTGCGTCACGCTGCGAAATATCTCCCACTCGTCTCGCGTTAATTCTGCCATGCGAACATTACCGGACAAGATAGTCTTTACGTCGTGTGCTAAACGTCTTAGTTTCTCGGCGAACCACGTGACGCAATCCTTATCGCGACAAAACCGATACGCGGATAATGAGTCGTCGTACAAGCACCGCACGTAGTATCCTATACTAAATACCCGATGATGTTGAGACCTGAACGTGGACGTTCTCGGATCCGCATCCGTCTTCTCAAGGGTACATTCCAGGTCGGCGTATATGACATATGGAAGCTGCTCCTTCCTGCTGTGATTCTTGAAGCTAAGCCACTTGTCGTCCTCGCTCGGTAATCGGATGACACAGTTGTTTATCTCTCGGCAGTCTACACCATGGGCTTCCAATTTCCTGCTCAAACTAAAACTGAAGTAGTGTAAACATCTGCAAAAAATAATTTTTACACAATTTTTATAAAAAAAATATAAAATTATATAGGAGAGACCGGGGCAAACTCGACACTGGGGTAAATTTGACACTAAGCTTTTTGCCAATTTAAATCTATCGTAGAAACTTGCCTTTCCTACTGTAAATGCATCTTTATGCGCCAGTATTATAAACGAAATTTTGTGATATTCTGAGTTATGGTGTAATTTTTAGCACGACATAAGCGTTTTTGATGGTAAAAAGTAATTCTTATGATCTCTCAAAAATTTCTACTCTTTCATCGAGCTTTAATACTCTTACGAACCTTATATATTGTTGGACAGGTTTGACGCGTGTTGCCTCTAGTCGGTAAAAGCGAAGGGCGAGTCTACCGGCACCCAGGCGATTAGCCGTTGCGGTAAAGTCGAGTTTTTGTTTTGTTCTAGTAGTTAGTTCTATGGCAGCCCTTGTAAAGACAAGATCTCTCGTGCGCCGAATATTAATATATATATAAATTGTTCACATTAATAAGTCTCTTGATACTTGAAAAACCTGTCTCCTCCTCACAATTGAATCCTGCTTCAATAGATTATGGGCCCAGTCATTCTAACTGAGCATTTACTGTGAAAGAGTAAGTGGTTTTTCGTAGAGAAGCGCGAAAACGGGATCGTTGCGCGGAAGCCATTGTTCTTGGCGTGTGTCTGTTTTCGGGTGTCGCGAGCTCGCAATTAGAATCCGAAAATGTCTGATGAGATCTCGGCGCGGAACGTTACGAAATTTAACGGAACAAATTTCCAAGGCCTGGAAGTTCCAGATTAAGACATTATTTATTGCGCACGGTATATTAGACGTTGTGAAAGGTGAAAGGAAAATGCCGACCGACGAGAGCCAGGCCGCGGAAAAAAAGCTCTGGATAAAAGACAATGCGCGCGCGATGTTTTTTATTTCGTCGTCGATCATGTACGAGCAGCTGGAACCACTATTAGTGTGTGATACAGCGAAGGATATGTGGAACAAAATATCTCGCATCCATGAACAGAAGTCAGCGTCGAATAAGTTGCTGCTAACGCAAAAGTTTCACGAGTATCGGATGTCCTCGGGGGACTTGATAACAAAGCATCTCGCGAAAGTGCAGAATATGGCTGCGCAATTGGTCGATGTAGGTGAACCAGTTTCGGACGTAACAATCATGGCTAAAGTGCTCGCGAGTCTCTCGTTGAAGTATGCGACGTTGCAAACAGCGTAGGACAGTGTCGATCCAGAGCGGCAGACTCTCGAGAATCTGCAAGAGAGACTTCTTCGCAAGGAAGCTCGATTAACCGCAGAGGATGAAGTTCCTGGGGCCTTTGCTGCATTTAAGAAAAATAGTGCGAAAAAAGGTGATGAATCGAGCTCAAAGAAGAAGAAGAAGATGCGCAAGCCGAGAGATCGCGAAGACATTCAGTGTTTTAAGTGCAAAGAGAAGGGTCATATCGCGCGTGAGTGCAAAAACAAAAAGCGCGGGAAAAGAGACGATGACGATAGCGACTCTCGAGATTCTCGCAACTGTGCGTTCGTTGCGGAGAAGTCGAAAGCGACGGCCGGTAAAGTCGGTGGAACGAAGGGCTCAGAGCCTTCGGTCAGTGTCGTTGCAGCCGTCAGCTGCGCTCGGAGCAGCCCCGACGGAGCAGCGACAGCAGCCAATAATCACGGATAACGTGATACTTGCCAAGCCTTTGATAAAAGCCAGGAAGGCGTCCAAGAAGCAGGCGGTGAGAAGAGGCCTCGCGGCGATCAAGGAAGAGGGCGGTGAGTCCACCGAGCGGGCAGCGGCCGACGGCGCGCGAGAAGCGAAGCGCCAGGCAACCCCGTAAAAAAAGTAATAAAGAGAAAAATTAACTCTATTTCGTAGCAACAATTTTCTTTTGCAAATTAGCTTTATCTATTTTGTTTTCTACACAGAGACGCCAGTCTCTTAATGTTTGGTTCGTAGTTCTTAATAACCCAATGATGTATTATTTTATGTTACGCGAGTTAAAGTTTATTTGGCGTTAACAATTCGGGTTCAGCGTTAAGAATAGTTTCTATTGTCAAAATTGACAGCGCGAGCGACGCGAAAAGACAACGCGTCAGATATAAGATAAGTTTAAGTTTCGTTTTTTCTTTTCCTTTTTGTTTCTTTGTGCGTGCGGTACACTTACGCATAATGGTAGCAAGTGCAGTACCATTAATACGATTCTTTTTCATTTGCTAAACTAAACACTCAGATAATATGACGTGGAGTATGTGAGAAGCGTCGATCAATAAAGATTAAACGCATTTATTTTGTTAATTCCGCGGCAAAAGCGAGGTATTCGGTATACAAAGGTTCATTTTCTTCGAATTAGTAAATAATAAAACGATACGGATTACGCGGGCTCAAGTGTCGCGATTGAGTGGCAAACTCGGTCATGTCAACCGTACTTTAGGTTACGAACCAGTAAGGCTTAAGGGCCGGCCCACACGAAAAGCGACGCTACAAGGAGAAGCGCGAGCGTAAAGCGCAATGTAAAAGCGTCTCGAGGAGATTAACGAGCGCTAGTTAAGGGCCGATTCGCGACAAGAGGATTATAAATAGTGGAGAAATGATCGGTAATTTTCTTCGACCATTTCCCCTATGGCGAAGGGGACACGCGTTTAAACATCAGGAGAGGCGGCGGAATAAATTCTACGCGGCGCGCAAAGTTGTCGATTCGGCAACGCTCGATATGAGACGAGATCGATATATAGGGTGTTTCGAAAGCGATAAACTCGATTGATCATCCGGATAGCAATCACACAAACGGCCGATACGGGCGGACCGAGAAACATCCCATGGCGCAAAGGACGACGAAAAAAGGGTGATGTCCTGCATAACGGCGCGATTAGTTGGCGGGTACCAAGGAGTTCAACCCGAGATGTATCAATCGAGTTTTTCAATAAAATGGCGCGCGTACGGGTCTCGTGAGAGCGACAAAACAAACTCCAGAGCAGTTGAGCTACTGGATCGCAAAATCGCGAACCCAAACCCCGCCGCGAGAAGCGACGACGGATTAGGGTTCAGGGGGACTCAAAAGGTACAGCGGTACCACCCGCGACGTTATCCGACCACCGGGTCGCGATATCTCGAACCGGACATTTCCCGCGAGGTATCGCGAGATGAAGTGGCCCAATGAGTCAGAGAAATGACAATAGTGTAGGGCCGTCGACATGTGATGAGCGAAACGGCAAAACGCGAACCGGAAGTCGCGAACGATCATGGGCGACACAGGTGTGCGGATGGCGTCACCAAAACATCACCACGGGCGATAGCGAAACGCTTCAAAATTGTAAACGCAAAGTTCCGTTTCCATAATAAAACAATATTCGGAACGACGGAAGAATGTTCGAAATAAAATCGTAATAGGGGAGGAAACGAAACTTCGGGTAGAACCAAATAGAATATTTGTGAAAGCGGCGAGACGAGAATTTTCCAGAAAACGTACGTGCTTCTATGCGAATTCGCAAACGGCGAAAACACCGAAAAACTAAGGAATGTATGTACACCGAATCTATTGTACGCAGGGGAACATGTGCGAGCGATTACAATTGACAAACGTCGAAAACACCTAAAAACTGAGGAATGTACACCGAATCTATTGTACGTAGGGGAACAGGTGCAAGCAATTACAATTGGAACGCGAAAGCGAGCGAGAATCAAGACAACGAGAGTACAAAGGCCACATGCGACGGGTACGTGATAATTGGCCAGGGCAAGAGTAGGGAAACGAGCTCGACTATAAGAGGGCAGAAAAGCCGGAGGACGAGGAGACTCCGCTTCGCGATATCAGAGAATACGGTCATCAAAGATAATTGTACAGTCTATTAGCGACACGAATTATACTCACGTTTGTACGCGGGCGGCAAAACTTCAAGTCCGGGAGGAACCGATCGGAGCACCTGTAAAGAAAACGGGCAGAATAAATTGTTTAATTACCTACTATGTTACCAATGAAGGAGCAATCGTTCTATGCCGGATTTAGTTGCATAGAATTATTATAAATATGTTTTTCAATAAAAATTAGAAATTTTTCGTTTTTATTAAATATTTCAAAAAATAATAATTTTAAAAGGGGAGCAATTGTTGATTCTGAGGGAGCAATTAGGGAGCAATCGTTTGAGCTATAGTTCATTAAAAAATATGAACTTGCAGCGCCAACTTATTTCCGGTCTCGATTTCTCGTGAATAAAATCGAGTGGCGACCGATGATAACGAATCTAACACAGAGTGTGTCGGTAACAACCCTCCGTCCGGTCACACGCGCGGTCACATCGTATATAGGGTTCTCATGAATTCGACTGACATGGTTCTTATTAGGTAAATGAAATCCGGTCCTGAACGTGCAATGCGTTACACATCTTGTCAGGACCGCGTTAGGTAACTTTACCAGAGCCAGATTATGTATTATGGCACACCTGATCTGGACCTGTTCAGAGAGTAACTGAAATTTCTACTCGGGGAGGTGCTGAACGGTGGTAAAGAAGACGTCTGGATTACCGACAGCGGGGCATCGGCGCATATCACACATAGATGCGAGTGGTTGACGGCGGAATGATATCGCTGGGAGAAAATAAAGAGTGTAAAGTTATTGGCACGGGAACTGTCGTGATTGAGAAGTTCGTCGACGGAGCGTGGTTCGAATTGCGAATAGAGAACGTTATTTATGTTCCTGCGATGAAAAAGAATCTTTTTTCGGTTGGAGTGTGCACGTCGCGGGGTTACGAGGTGATTTTCCTGAAAATTACGTACGAATAAGTGACGGCGACAGAGTGCTCGCGTCTGGCGTAAAACAAGAGAACGAAATCTACAGAATGCTATTCAGAGTGAAACGTGCGAATGCCGACGAGGAGGCGAATGTGGCGGCGACAGATATTCGAGTGTGGCACGAGAGGCTCGGACATGTTAATGGTCGTAAGTTGCGTGAACTAGTCAAAAAAGGCCTCGTGGACAGAGTGAAGCTGTCTGAAAAAGGTGATTTATTCTGTGATTCGTGTCAGATGGGAAAATCACATAGACTCGAGTTTCGAAAGGAGCGCGACAAGAGCGGCGACGGTTCCGGGCGAAGTGATTCACACGGACGTGTACGGGCCGATGTCCGTGGAAACTCCAGGTAGTGCGCGATTTCTTCTGAAATTCGCGTTTAAAGACTGACATGTAACGGCCTAACTTTATCGTTGAACGCGGACTAGTTCGCCGGATCAGGAGTTCGACTAAAAGGCCCAGAGACAATAATCAGTTTAATCGTATACGTAATGATTTATTCAGTATTAGTCTACAAAACGATGTAAACGCGGTATTCGGTATAACACATCCGGAACGGGCGGGGTTAAACGATATGTTGCGGGACGCGGTATATTACAACGGCGGGATAGTGCAGGCACACTCGGCGCGGTGCAACCAGATAGCGAAAACGCGGTATTACAATAGTGTACGGAACGCGATATATTACAACGGCAGGATAGTGCTTGTGCACTCGGCGCGATGCAGCGAGATAGCGAAAACGCGGTATTACAGTAGATTACGGACTCGGTATATTACAACGGCAGGATAGTGCTTGTGCACTCGGCGCGATGCAGCGAGATAGCGAAAACGCGGTATTACAGTAGATTACGGACTCGGTATATTACAACGGCAGGATAGTGCTTGTGCACTCGGCGCGATGCAGCGAGAAAGCGAAAACGCGGTATTACAGTAGATTACGGACTCGGTATATTACAACGGCAGGATAGTGCTTGTGCACTCGGCGCGATGCAGCGATAGCGAAAACGCGGTATTACAGTCGCTTCTAGCGCGCGTGGGACCGCGTAGTGCATAGCGGAGGATTTCCGGAGCCCCGAGGCGGCGGCAGCGAGAGCCTTTGTTGCGAGGCCGAGCATGCTCGACTCCGCGTAACCGTGCCGTCGGGGTTGAGGTGATGGAGTGCGGGGACACCTGAGAGCACTCAGTCGAGACTCGGAGCTTTGAACCTCGTTGGTGTGTCCCTAGGATTCGTAGGATAGGCTTTCGTCCGGAATAGCGGAATGCTGGCGATCAGACGAAGTGACTTGCTCTCACCAGAGCGTCGGTTTATATAGCGCTCGGCGCGGTGGGTTCGCTAGGAGGGAGGCCAATCGTCAGGCGAGTCGCGCTGTGGTGGGGCGGCGCGACGCCGCGCGCTCGTCCTCGGTGAGGCCCGGCTCCCGTCGGCGTTCGTCGGGGGACACCGCGACCGGTGCCGCGCTTGGCCCGCGCACACGGTGCATTTGAATGTAATAAAAATGTGGGCGCACCGCGCCCTGGTCTTCGCCCGACTGATCGTCGGTCGGGCGGCATCCGGCGATTGCTGGCCGGGAACGATGCTTGGCGAACGGGGTGCATCGTTACACCACACCTCCCCTTTAAAATGCCTGAAACTAGAGGCATCTCGCTTGTCACCTCCCTCGGCTGGTCGGGGGAGTCGGTTGGGTGGTCAGGTGGCCTCAGGCTGGTCTTCGCAGCGATTTCTCCTTAACCCACCGTACTGAGCCACAGAGATGCCAATTTCGAGCCTCTGCCCGCTGCCAGCACGCGTGGAGGGGATAGCTCGGCCGGCTTCGGACGATTAGAGCGCAGACATACATATCTGCCGTCTCTTTCTTCCCCGAGCGGCTCGAGCGCCGCTGTAGACCGTAGGCGCCGTAGCATTAGGTTACCGACTTATCTAGCGCGTCTATTGTATCTCGCGTATCTCCTCAGATAATAATAAAATATTGTAAGATATATATTAATGATGATAATACAGATGATAATAAAATATCCTTTCCCATTCTAAGCGCGGGATACTATCGTGTCTCTTAATTATTGTACAATTAAAAGCATAAAGTTAATTAAAATAAAAAATTTATCAATTAAATAAATTAGTGAAATTATAATTTATTCTGTAGATAAAAGATGAATTAAGTAAAGAAATAAACAGAAAAAGCGTAAATAATAGAAATCCACTCTTGGCCAATATGTACGCGTTTTTCTAAAAAAAAACATGTTATTAATTTAGAAAATAAATTATTAGTAACATAAGAAAAGTAAAATAAAATTAAATTTATATTATTTGTTTTGGAAAAATTATTTTTATAGTATAATTACTTCGCTAACAGTATAATAAATACATGTAATAACATAAAAGAAAAATTATTATATAATGTTTGCAACATTATTGTATATCTGTCATAAATAAATGGGCAACGTACATATTTTTGCTCAACGGAAACCGCGAGAAGGTGGTCTCTTCCGTCAAGAGGAAGTGTAAAAATTGTTTTCTTTAATATTAAAGAAAACAATTTTTTACATTTCCTACAAATGCAGATAGAAGAGAGAGAGAGAGAGAGAGAGAGAGAGAGAGAGAGAGAGAGAGAGAGAGAGAGCTTCTTGGAGAGCCAAAGAGAGAAAAAAAAGAAAACGATTTGTGCTCTTCATCTATGGCCTTTTGTGGATTTCAAAAATTGTATTTTGAAGAGAATTTAGTTTTTATTCTCAATTTGAAAAAGTATGGAAATCAACGCTTAATCATTATTGGATGTTGCACAAGAATGGATTCAGTCAATTCGAGACTGAGTAACAGTGCTGCAGTGAATGCAAGATATCAATGCGCAAATGCAGATATATATATACAAAATCTGATCAAATGGTACTCCTTTCTTGAAAAAAAAATAACAAAATATAAAGTTATCTTTAAAATTGCTTCAGTATGTGGATAACAAATGTAGAAAAATTTATAAATGTGTATTTGCAGGAAAAAAAATACATTATTTTATAATTGCAATGTGTTTTTGCAAAGAAAATGTAATGTATTACAACATAAATATGTATTACAATATATTTTACATAATGTAATTAATAAAAAAAATGTAAAAGATAGTCATTGATAAGGAGAACAAACTATTATTTGACGAGATACTCAACGCACATTGAATGTATAAACGTATTGTTCGTATTTCATATTAGATTTTCTAGGATATTAAAAAAGGCAAAAATGAAAGTTTTGTCCTTCAAAAGATGGTTTTTTTAATTACTTTACATTATTTTGCCCATAAAATTATACTTTTAAATAGAATTAACTAGACATTCTTTAAATAGAATATTTCCCTTGGCAAAGTCGAAAAGCATTCCCTATTTTATGGCTACTGTATAAAAAAATGTGAGAGAAATTATTTATATCTATTTTATTATAACATACTTCTTGTGTTAAATCCAAAAATTGGCTGCAGTTGTCATAATAGTTCATATGTTTTCAGAAATACTTTTACTATAAATATATTATTTTTAATATTATATTAAGTAAAGCATGTTCCCTTTTTTCCGCGGATTTCACACTAGAAATACCAATAGTTATTTTCGACCGTTTCTATTTTTGAATTTAATATTCTTTTTTTTATCGTAAAAATAGAATTCTTTATATTATAATGAAAAAAATTTATTCTATTTATTGGGTCTTTAACATGATCAATGGAATATTAGTTTTAAAAATCAAAATAGTAAAAAATTATTGGTATTTCTAGTGTGTAAAGGCCACTTTAGATAATTTATGATTCACGACAGAAGAATTATATAATTCTATTTGTAATGTTATGTATTGTGCAATATAGAGAACATTTAACTATTTATAAATGTATGTATGCATATATATA
This sequence comes from Temnothorax longispinosus, assembly GCF_030848805.1. Lineage (NCBI taxonomy): Eukaryota > Metazoa > Arthropoda > Insecta > Hymenoptera > Formicidae > Temnothorax > Temnothorax longispinosus. The sequence continues at coordinate 12,249,845 of NC_092363.1, read as the reverse complement.
AATGTGTGTGTATATATATATATATATATATATATATATATATATATATATATATATGTACATATATATAATTTTTTTAATGTTTTTTTATACTGTACATACAATTTTGTCACAAATTCTGTCGTGAATTGTAAATTGTGTAAAGTGACCTTAAAACTAATACTCTTTTAATGTCTTTTCCTGTTCTATGTCTATCCTTTATATTCTTCTCTATCCTTTTATATCTATTTTATGCCAATCCTTTCTATCTACTTTCTACCTTCTATTCTCTCTCTCTCTCTCTCTCTCTCTCTCTCTCTCTCTCTCTCTCTCTCTCTCTCTCTTCTATCTGCATTTGTAGGAAATGTAAAAAATTGTTGTCTTTAATATTAAAGAAAACAATTTTTACACTTCCTCTTGACGGAAGAGACCACCTTCTCGCGGTTTCCGTTGAGCAAAAATATGTACGTTGCCCATTTATTTATGACAGATATACAATAATGTTGCAAACATTATATAATAATTTTTCTTTTATGTTATTACATGTATTTATTATACTGTTAGCGAAGTAATTATACTATAAAAATAATTTTTCCAAAACAAATAATATAAATTTAATTTTATTTTACTTTTCTTATGTTACTAATAATTTATTTTCTAAATTAATAACATGTTTTTTTTAGAAAAACGCGTACATATTGGCCAAGAGTGGATTTCTATTATTTACGCTTTTTCTGTTTATTTCTTTACTTAATTCATCTTTTATCTACAGAATAAATTATAATTTCACTAATTTATTTAATTGATGAATTTTTTATTTTAATTAACTTTATGCTTTTAATTGTACAATAATTAAGAGACACGATAGTATCCCGCGCCTAGAATGGGAAAGGATATTTTATTATCATCTGTATTATCATCATTAATATATATCTTACAATATTTTATTATTATCTGAGGAGATACGCGAGATACAATAGACGCGCGAGATAAGTCGGTAACCTAATGCTACGGCGCCTACGGTCTACAGCGGCGCTCGAGCCGCTCGAGCTATCCCCTCCACGCGTGCTGGCAGCGGGCAGAGGCTCGAAATTGGCATCTCTGCTGAGCCACCCCCGTTGAAGCGGATGTGCCATCGTCGATTCCCGAGTGTGGGGTTGTACTGCCGGGCGACGTGGCAGGCGAAGTGGGGCACGTCCACTATTACTCCGGGTTCGACCTGGACCGGGATCGGCTGTGGCGGCAACGGTCCCATTACCCTCGTCGGCTGCAGGGTTGGTCGCGGGCGTCGGGGGGCCTCGGTTAGCGGTCGGGGTCGTCGTGGTGGCGGCGGCGGCGTGGCCAGCAGCCAGGCTTGTTTGGCCCGGTTGGCTGCGTCGGACCGTTGGACGACCGTGGCACGGTCCTCGGCTGGGTCGGTCCGGCTGGTGGCGGTGGTAGTGCCGTGTCGCGCTCGCCCCTGTATAGGGTGGCCCACTCCTGGTTGATCCCGGGGTTGGCCGGGTCGTACTCTTCGTCTTCGCCGAGGATTTTGGCGATCTCGGCAAGGATGTCGGGAGCGGCTGCCGGTGTTTCGTCCGTCATGTCTCTCGATATTCTGACGATCGACGCTCTCCTTCCCCGTCGCGTCGGGCCTCATTGCGCTTGTTTTCGTCTTTCGGCTAATGTTTAGGTCGCGGTAGGTCGTCGTCGCGTAACAATGGTCGGTTCGTCGGCGGTGACGTTTGGCCGCGCGTTTCCCGGCGGGGTCCGTTTGAACGGCCGGTGCGGGCGCGCTCCCCCCCCCCCAATGTCTGGATCAGGTACGGCGGATGGTATATTGGCCGGGGCGCGTTTTAAATCTTGCACGTGCACGTGCCGGTACCACTTTCCCGAGCGGCTACGGAGATCCACAATGACAGGCGAGATAACGCGGCGAATCTCTAGCGGGGCGATAAACTTTGGCGCGAGTTTTGCGTTAAATGATGCGCTTTTGTTGGATAGCGGGCGGTCCCGCTTCCACACCCATTCTCCGACTCTCGGTCTCCATTATCGGCGGCGGAGGTTGTAGTGCTTCTCCTGGTGCTGGAACGCGCGCGCCAACTAGATTTTTACGAGTTTGTATGCTTCGGTCAGGCGACGGTGGAGTGTCGACGGCGGGATCGGAGCGTCGCGCGGCGCGTTTTCCCCGGGGCGGCGTAATTCGCGGCCGTGGTTTAGGTACGCGGGCGTGTAACCGGTCGCGTCGTGCGTTGCTGTGTTGTACGCGAACTGGAGCTCGGGTAGATTTTCGTCCCAGGTTTTGTGTCTCTTCGCGTATTGCGCGATCATGGTTTTAATTACGCGATTAGTGCGCTCCACGGGGTTGCAGTAGGCCGGCGTGAATCGGTGACGAATCCCGCAGTCGTCTAGCAATTTTGCGAGTTGCCTGGATTTTAGCTTGGTGCCATTATCCGACAGGATCTCGTCCGGGCACCCATGACGGAGGATAATGGCCTCAGTGATAGATTTCACGATGGTCGGCGCGGTGGCTCGCCGTAGCGGTCGGAGCTCGACCCATTTCGTGAATCGGTCCTGCATATTTAAGAGCCACACGTGGCCGGCGCACAGTGGTACAGAAATGGAATTTTTTGGACAAATCAATCTGTAAGCCTCAAATCTTGATGTATCAAAATAATTTTTTTTTTTAAATAAAAGATAATTTGAATTGGAAAAAAGTTGTCAGGGCCGATTTAATTTAATTGCATTTATTTATTAATTTAACTATCAAAAATTAGTTAAAAATGCAAATCATTAAACTCGCAAATGCAACCCTCGCAAATCTAAAACTCAAATCGAAAACCCTTAAAACCTTGCACCTGTAATAAGTCTTAAATCCTAAGTTTTCAAACCCTAAACTATGTATCATTACCGTACAACTGTTTGCTTACATTATCAATTATAAGTTTTTGTTCCCTTTCAGAAAGTAACTTAACAGCTTCTTCATGTAGCATTTTTTCTTTCTTTTTGGACTTTTTTCTTAAACTCGCAAGGTATGGATCTGAGGATACAAGTAAAAAGTTATGCAAATCGGTATTTGTATTGACTCGTGACGTTTTTCGCGTATGCTCCGTGCGACATCTTTTTATGTCTTTATTCCTGGATTCTTGAGGCTCCTCAGACATCCATCCAATAGGCAGCACAAAACTACTTATTATATCTGCTCCATGAATAAGCATTATATGCAATGCTACAGGCATATAATACCATGAATATTTTGTAACAAAAAGTCTCGCTGTAGTATTTGCATACTCTCGAAACCGAACTACGTCTATGTATTTTCCTGATATGCTATAGTCTGTAGAAGAACGTAAATTCTTTTTAGCAGATCTTCATCAAATCCTGTAATTTTGGAAACAATTTCGTAATTTTGGAAAAATATACGTGCAGTGTTTCCATCATTTGAAGTGCCACTACCTTGCTTTGGGACGTCAACTATTAGCCCTAACTCATTGCGCAACTCAGACTGAATTCGTCTTTTAGTTTCGTTGAACAATAATGCTTTATTGTTACCTATCGTGGTCCATCTTTTAAATCCTAACCTGTATGAGACATGTAACACGCATTCCATGCATCTTATCCACTTATGTAAAGTGGATGAGCCAAACTGATAAACTGTAACATCGACAGTCTTAGCTTTTATTAATTCTAATTTGTTCATTTCTTTGGGGCTACAATGGCAAATAGGACATACACTTGACGCAGATGTATCCGTTACGTATTGACAAACTTTCCCATCAATCATTGTACAATGTAATTCGTGGCTTACTAGGATAGTTTCTTCATTTTTCTCTATTTTTGTGCAAGAAAGATTTTGTATTTTTTCTTTTATATTTCCAAATTCAAAGGAAACTTTTTTTTGTCTCTTGTACAAATTCAAAGATAGGCCTACAAAAATTCGTTTCAGTTACTGTTCTTGCAGACTCCACAGGATAACAATCTATGGGTAGTTTTTAAGCATTAAAGGTGGAGCAACAAAATCGAATTTGTTAAAAATAGCGAGCAACAAAATCAGGGATGCATAATCAATTTGGAAGTCTGTTTAATTTACAATTTAAATGCGTTGTGCTGGTGTAGGATAAGCTAAGGGTGGTTTTTAAGCATTAAGGGTGCAGCAACAAAATCGGAATTAATGCAAATAGTTGGCAATTTAATCAGTAAAACGTAATTAACTAATCTTGAACATAATTAATTAAATATCTGACTAATTTGCAATTTTAGAGTATTTTTTTAAGGAGAAATAGCTTTGGGGGTAGTTTCCAGGGTTTAAAAATGAAATTACAAAATCGGGAATGGAGCAACAAATTAGCAACAAAAAAGCACTAAAAGAATATGTCCTTTTTTTTATTTAACACAATTTTTTGAATGGCTGTGCTAACTTTAAACATAAGTTAGCACAGCCACTATTTTCTCCGAAACGGCTGGAGCAACAAAATTGGGAATTGAGCAACAAATTAGCAACAAAAGAGCACTAAATTTCTGTATAAATTTTAATCGATTGTGCTGAATTGGCTGTGTCAGCTTAATAGACGTGAAATAGAATAAGTCATAGTTTATTCGAATGAAAAAAGGGGTTTAGTGTAGGGAAGAGTGGGGTAACTTCGAACATGAGGTAAATGAGGTTTTCCCTCACCCCCTTATAGAATTGAAGGGTTGATCAGACTAATTTGTAAATATTAATTAATTTGACGATAAATAAAACTGTTTACCATTATTTCGGGATAAATTTAAATGTTACGTAAGAAATTCGATAAAAGGGTGGTCACCCTTAAATCCTCAGTCTCACTTTTGTTTTGAATGCGAGTGTAACATATATTTTTTTTTAAATTTTTGAATAAAATTTGCAATTATCTGGGCATTTTTTAAATTTTTGTTTCAAATACAGGGGGTGGTTTACCCCTTAAAAATGATCGAACCGAGTCGAAAATTTTTCATTTTTCATATCTCTTGATAATGCAATTATTTTATTTGGTTTGGGCCGAAAATACTGAATCCTTATATACAAAACAATTAAATCGATACCCATAAATTCAAAGGGGTGTTTCACACCCTAAATATGGTTTTCCGCCGATAAAAAAAAATACGTATGTCTTATTTTTACGTCTACTAAAACATATTAAAAAATTATCCAAATCGGCGATTTACACTTGGGTAGTGTTACTTGTTAGCGATCCCTAGGTGGCCGGCAGTGGGCGCGTCGTGGTATTGTTCGAGGATCGTGGCGCGCTGGGCCTTCGGGACGCACTCCTTCCATTGTTCACCCGCCGGAGTGTCTTTAAAGTCTAGGCTGTGGAGCACGTGCTTCCACAGCCGTCCGTGGTCGATTCGGAAGTCGGGCACTTCGCGCGGCGTGGCTTCGGCCGCGCGCCACATACGCGCGTACCACGGACATTTCGGTGCGGCAATGCTGAGGCTTTCCGATTGCCTCGACAACGCGTCGGCTACCTTGTTGAGGGTCCCTTTACGGTACTTGACGTCGAAATCGAACTGTTGCAACTCGAACGCCCACCTCCCCAGCCGGCCGGACGGTGATTCTATCTTTTGCAGCCATTTTAAGGACTGGTGATCCGTGATCACCGTGAACCGGTATCCCTCGAGATATCCGCGCATTCGCCTGATGCCCCATATCACCGCTAAGCACTCTAATTCGGTGGCGCTGTAATTACGCTCGGCGCCATTCAATGTGCGGCTGGCGTACGCGATCACGCGCTCTCCCTCGGGCAAATACTGCGTCAGTACGGCCCCGAGGCCGGTGTTGCTGGCGTCGGTCTGCAGATAGAATTGTCGTGTGCAGTCGGGGCACGCGAGCACCGGAGCGGTCGTCAGGACCCGTTTCAGCGTGTCAAACGCGTCTTGCTCGGTTTCCTCCCAGGTCCGCGCCTGTTTGCGGGTTAACGCGGTGAGCGGTATGGCGAGGGTTGCGAAGTCCTTAACGAACCGGCGGTACCAGGACGTAATCCCCAGGAATTGTCGGACCTGCCGGACGTTCTGCGGGGCGGGCCAGTTCGCGACGGCGCTGACCTTTTCGGGGTCGGTCCAAATACCGTCGCGGTCGATGATGTGGCCGAGATATTTGATGCGGTTGACGCAGAACCGGCACTTTTCGGGATTGATCCGCAGGTTGGCCCCGCGGAGCCGGCGGAACACTTCGCGCATAATTTTCAGGTGTTCCTCGAATGTCTCGCTTATGATTACTATGTCATCCAGGTAGACGAACACGCGTGGTTCTAACTCGGGGCCCAAGACGGTGTCGAGCAAGCGCTGAAACGTGGCCGGCGCCGAATGTAGTCCGAACGGCATTACGGTGAATTGCATCAAGCCTTTCCCCGGGACGGTAAAAGCGGTCACGGGCCGGCTTTTCGGGGTGAGCGGCACCTGCCAGTACCCGTTTTTCAAGTCAAGGGTAGTCAGGTATCGGGCACCCCGGAGCTTATCTAGTGTCGCGGTGATCTGGGGCAACGGGTAGGCGTCCTTTTCGGTCACGTCGTTTACTCGGCGGAAATCGATGCAGAATTGAGGTTTGCCGTCCTTCTTTCGCACAATAACGACCGGCGAGCTCCAGGCGATGTGCGAGAGCTCGATGACCCCGTCGCGGAGCATTTTGTCAACCTCGGCGTCGATGATAGCTTGCATCGCTGGGTTACGCGGCCGATATCGTTGTTTAATCGGACGGTCCGTCTTTACGCGGATAACGTGCTCGGCACGGTCGGTGGGGCCCCGCACGGCTTCGAATTGCAACAGTTCGTCGGCCAAAAAACGGCGGAGGCGTTCGTCTTCCGGTGGCGCGTTTCCCTTGGGCAGGTGCTCTACGGCGGCGGTCCGCGTTTCCATGCTCGGCGCGGTCGGGGACGGTATGGCGAAGTCTAATTTCGTCCATAAGTCGACGCCGAGGAGTAGGTCGTACTCGAGCATCGGCATAATTTGAAATTGATGCCAGAACATCCTCCCTTGTACAGTAATTGGAAACGTTATCAAGCCCGGAACGGCGGTGCTTGACCCGTCGGCGAGGTACACGTGCCCGTCGACCGGTTAAATCGGAAAGTCACGGGCGAGCTTCTCGGCGGTGCGCGCGTTCACGAACGATGCCTCGAATCCGGTATCTAGTAAGGCGTTGACTGGCTGTTTTGCCACCACGACGGTTAGGAACGGGCGCGGTTTGTATGTTATTCGGAGGACCGGGGGACGGCCGCTTCTTCCCCGGTCCGGGCGGCATTTCCCGGCGGCGGGTGGCAATCTTTGGTGAAAACGCCATCCCGGCCGCACTGCGAGCAAAACCGCGGCGGTCGTCGGCAATCAAAGCGGGTGTGACCCCGCTGCTTGCACCGCCAACAGCATTCGCGACGGTCGTAAGCTGCGGCGGCGACCGCGGGTTTCGGGACGATGGCTTGGCGTGCGCACGTCTGTTCCTCGATGTGTTCGAATTCTTCCGCCAGGCGCAGAATGTCTTGGGTGCGGGTTACCGTGTCGCGGTGAATGTACATCTGGTACCGCGGATGCATATTGTTGTACAACGCCTTGATCTGGTCGTCCTCCGCGAATCCGGTGGCCCGTCGCATCATCGTGAGCATTTCGGTCGCGAATTTCCGGTAGGGCTCGTCCGGTTTCTGCAAGCGTGTTTGTATCTCGCGGACTAGTGTGGCGCGATACCGGCGCGGCCGGTAATATTCGCGGAAGTCGGCGCAAAAGTCCCCCCACCCCTGCCAGTTGGGGCGGTTGTTCCTGCACCAGAGAAGCGCGTCGCCTCGGAGTAATTCAAGTAGCCCCATCAGTAATTGCGTCCCGGAATAATTATAGGCGTCTTTCAGTTCCTCGATCCGCTCGAGGAAGGTCACCGGGTCTTTCCCGTCGAAGTGGCACCCCCATTTACGTATCTGATCCATGACCTGGGCGGGTGTCTCACTGGTGCGATCATTCGCGGTCGGGCGGAAGGGTCCGAACGGTGTCGTCATTGCTGGCGGCGTGTGGAAGGGCAGGTTCGGCGATGGCGGTGGGCGTGTGTCGATCGCCGGTATGCGTAGGTTCTCGGACGGGTGCACGGAGATCGTGGGTGCAGCCGGCGTTGGGCTGCCCCCCGCGACGGTGGATGGCACCGTTTCCGGGTGTTCGGTCACGTACGCGCTTAAGCGCTGGCGCAGCTCGTCGACCGAGCCGTCGGGGTCCAGTTCGAGCTTGTCGAGCTCCGCGATAAGCTGGCTTTTCGCCAATTTATATATCCAAGATCTAGGCATGCTATATCATTGATTACTGTCTCTCGGAACGGATCAAAACGGTCCCTGTTCGGGCGCCATGTAACGGCCTAACTTTATCGTCGAACGCGGACTAGTTCGCCGGATCAGGAGTTCGACTGAAAAGCCCAGAGACAATAATCAGTTTAATCGTATACGTAATGATTTATTCAGTATTAGTCTACAAAACGATGTAAACGCGGTATTCGGTATAACACATCCGGAACGGGCGGAATTAAACGATATGTTGCGGGACGCGGTATATTACAACGGCGGGATAGTGCAGGCGCACTCGGCGCGGTGCAGCGAGATAGCGAAAACGCGGTATTACAATAGTGTACGGAACGCGATATATTACAACGGCAGGATAGTGCTTGTGCACTCGGCGCGATGCAGCGAGATAGCGAAAACGCGGTATTACAGTAGATTACGGACTCGGTATATTACAACGGCAGGATAGTGCTTGTGCACTCGGCGCAATGCAGCGAGATAGCGAAAACGCGGTATTACAGTCGCTTCTAGCGCGCGTGGGACCGCGTAGTGCATAGCGGAGGATTTCCGGAGCCCCGGGGCGGCGGCAGCGAGAGCCCTCGTTGCGAGGCCGAGCGTGCTCGACCGTGCCGTCGGGGTTAAGGTGATGGAGTGCGGGGACACCTGAGAGCACTCAGTCGAGACTCGGAGCTCCGAACCTCGTTGGTGTGTCGCCCTAGGATTCGTATGATAGGCTTTCGTCCGGAATAGCGGAATGCTGGCGATCAGACGAAGTGACTTGCTCTCACCGGAGCGTCGGTTTATATAGCGCTCGGCGCGGGGGGTTCGCTAGGAGGGAGGCCGATCGTCAGGCGAGTCGCGCTGTGGTGGGACGGCGCGACGCCGCGCGCTCGTCCTCGGTGAGGCTCGGCTCCCGTCGGCGTTCGTCGGGGGATACCGGTGCCGCGCTTGGCCCGCGCACACGGTGCATTTGAATGTAATAAACATGTGGGCGCACCGCGCCCTGATCTTCGCCCGACTGATCGTCGGTCGGGCGGCATCCGGCGGTTGCTGGCCGGGAACGATGCTTGGCAAACGGGGTGCATCGTTACAAAGACCATGCAACAAGTTTTCGCTACATATACTTTCTGCGGCACAAGAGTGACGTGTACGAAAAATTTAAGGTGTTCGACAAGCTAGTGGAAAACAAGTTTGGAAGGCCGATGAGAGTTCTGAGGTCCGACAATGGCAGAGAGTTTCGGAACAAGGCCATGAATAGTTATCTCGAGTCGAGAGGAATTCAGCAAAAGAGTACAGCACCATATACGCCGGAGCAGAACGGAAAAGCTGAACGAGACAACAGGACGATCATCGAAGCGGCGAGGACGATGATACATGCGAAGAGTCTCCCACTGTGGGCAGAGGCATCAAACACTGCGGTGTACTTACTCAATCGATCGGGATCATCGGGAACACGGGGCGAGTCAACGCCGTACAAGCTTTGGGTCGGCAAGAAACCGAATCTGAAGCATCTGCGTATTTTTGGATCTGAAGCGTACGTGCATGTACCGAAGCAGATGACAACGAAGTTCGACGTACGAGCGAAAAGGATGCTGCTTGTCGGGTACGATGTGTGTGGGACCCGGTGATAAAGAAAGTCATGGTATCACGTAACGTAGTGTTCAAAGAAAAGATCGGGAAAATAGCATTTCCAGTCGATAACGAGGAGAACGACGATATAATTCTGCCGAGAATCGTAGAAGAGCGAGATCAACAAGGTGCCGAGGAAGAAAGGAGCAACGAGGACAGCGCGGAAGACGAGAACGTATTTTCACCGGCTGTCGACGGAGCAGCGGCGGTGGAAGTCAGTCGAGAGAGCGCAACCGGTCGTCCAAAGACAAAATCTACGAGAATGCTCAAGCTTCAGGCGACCTTCTCGCTGCAAGTCAAACGTGGCGAAATACAAAGTGCCGTTGTCGTACGAGGAAGCGATGCGGAGCAGTGAAGCATCGCAGTGGATTGAACCAATCGGAGACAAGCTGAGGGCGCATCGAGAGAACGAGACGTGGTCACTGGTCGAGCGGAAACCTGGTATGAAGTTGATTGATTGGAAATGGATCTTTAGGCTAATGAAAGATCCAGAGGGCAACGTATATCGGTTCAAGGCGCGACTGTGTGCTCGAGGTTTTATGCAGCGGCAAGGAGTAGATTTTATGGAAACTTTCGCGCCAGTCGTGAGATATGATTTGCTGAGAGTGCTCCTCGCGATCGTTGCAGCAGAGGATCTCGAGTTGGCTCAGTTCGACATTCAAACGGCGTTTTTACACGGGAAGCTGGAAGAAGAAATCTTCATGGAGATACCGGAGAATCTCAGCGTCGAAGATTTGCGAGGAAGTGCGAAGAAAAGTGTTGTGTGCCGCTTGGAAAAGTCCATATATGGACTCAAGCAGGCGCCGAGGTGCTGGAATAAAAAGTTCAGTGCATTCTTGCGAGAATTCGAGTTCAAAGAAACCGAAGCCGATAGATTTTTGTCGGGAGTGTCGAAGGTTCAATAGTTTACTTGGCATTATTCGTGGACGACGGGTTGATTGCAGCAAGTCCCACAAAATAATCGAGCGTGTGATTAAGCACCTGAGCAGTACGTTTGCGATCACTATCGGAGATTCGAGTATGTTTGTATGCAGATCGAGCGTGACAGAGAGAGAAAAACTATTTTCTTACATCAGAGTGCGTATGTGCGGCGAATGATCGAAAAGTTAGGAATGAGCGATGCTAAACCGATCGGAGTTCCGGCGGATCCGCATGTAGTGCTGAGCCGTTGTCGAGGGCGAGATAAAATCCGAGAATGTACCGTATCGTGAGGCGGTCGGCTCACTAATGTTTCTCGCGGTTGTTTCACGTCCAGACATAGCGTACGCGGTGAATTCCATAAGCAAATATTTAAATAGTCACAATGATGACCATTGGCGAGCGGTCAAGCGAATATTCGCGTATTTATCCGGTACAAGCGAGTTCGGGATCAAGTTTCGCGGCGGTGGAAACGAGCCGGAGTTAATCGGATATTCAGACGCCGATTACGCGGGTGATATAGAAACCAGAAGGTCTACGACGGGGTATCTTTTCGAGCTCGCGAACGGACCAGTCACTTGGTCAAGTCAGAGACAAAAGCTTGTAACATTGAGTACGACAGAGTCGGAATATGTTGCAGCTTCAGCGGCATCGAGAGAAGCAATTTGGCTACGAAAATTGTTAAGCAATATCGGATATCGACGTGCGAAACCAACCGTGATTTTCGTAGACAACCAAAGTGCAATCAAGCTGGTGAAAAATCCAGAATTCCACAAGCGCACGAAGCACATCGATATCCGCTATCACTACATTCGCGAAAAAGTCAATGCGAAAAAGATTGTGATAGAATATGTTCCTACTGCGCAACAGAAGGCTGATATCTTCACTAAGGCTTTGCCGAGGGAGCGTTTCAGGATGTTGTGTGCAAGTATAAGTGTGAACGAGTGTGCAACACGCTGAAACAGTGGAAGTGTTGGAGAGGTTTGACGCGTGTTGCCTCTAGTCGGTAAAAGCGAAGGGCGAGTCTACCGGCACCTAGACGATTAGCCGTTGCGGTGAAGTCAAGTTTTTGTTTTGTTCTCGTTAGTTCTATAACAGCCCTTGTAAAGACGAGATCTCTCGTGCGCCGAATATAAATATATATAAATTGTTCACATTAATAAGTCTCTTGATACGTGAAAAACCTGTCTCCTCCTCACAATTGAATCCTGCTTTAATATATATGTAAGTGATTTTGATGGGAAATTTGATGCTCTATACGAATCCGATAATAGTTTTTGCATATTTTTAAAATTTTCATGTTTTTGGAGTGACAAAAGTGAAAAACAAAGTTCGAGGCAAAGTCGACACCACGCGCCGCCGTTTCATCGGCTTCCAATAACAAACGATGCTTGTCATACAATCATATGGCTCATGACAAATGTGTGTGCACGTCGAATTTACTTGCATAAATTATTTTTCAGACGTGAGTTTACATGAAAATAATTGAACAAGTTTTGTTTTCATTATTTCCAATGATTGTTTTATTTAATTCCGAATTTTTGTACTTTCCAAATACACGATAAACAATGTATCTTCAGTTTCAAACAATAAAAAATAAGTTCCAGATCAAGTTGTGTCGATCAGGCAAAGTGTCAAGTTTGTGCCCCGGCATTTTTCAATTTGAAAATTTATTTTCGCATTACTTTTCCTTTCCTGGGGGCAAAACTAAGCGATATACAACAAAACTTCCTTAAGCAATTTTGTACCTGAAGGAACACTCTTTAAATACTCTTTAAATGTGTATCATTGAATTTGCTTGAAAATTTTAATTAATTGTTGAAAATTGCCTGTGAAAAAATCGTGTCGAGTTTGCCCCGGTCTCCCCTATGTAATTAAAGTATATACTCACCGGTCGCAAAAGTATTTCCTGTTCTCATGTCTGTTGATTTGCGAGCTCACGAGGCGGGATAGATTTTTTATCCACGCGAAATGTCCCACGTTGTCGTCTCGCGGGTCCTGCACGTACAGCAGATTTATGTGTTTGTCCATCTTCCGGTCGGTAAGCCGTATCGGGAGAACGCTTAGCGTCTTCTGTCTCTCGACAGTATATACGTTGATGGAGATGTCGCTGAGATTTTCAAACTTTTTAATCTGTTCAAAGTCATTGGAAACTCAATGTTTTGGACATTTAGTACTGTTGTATAATGAGGGTACGATGAGAATTCCCGATATGTATGATCCTTGACAGGATACAGCGCGGCGGCCACTGACAACGCGAAGCACGCATTATCCATAGATTCCACGTTAATCACCTCTCTTCATTTTAATTTCTTGCGGTAAATTGATGTAACACCCCGCGTGCAATGGATTATATTTGTTTATGTTAACAGTCAAATTGAGTATACGCGACAACGCCCACCCGCTGTCGCGTTTCTGAAACTCTTCGAGGGACGATAAAGTAGGCTCGATAACGTGTCGCTCGTACCACTCGCGCGAATCTGACATACGAAAGAGTTCGCAGTTTCTCGTGTTGACACTTTTATTCGCACGTTTGTCACCCGTCACAAACTCGCCGTTGAACACAGTGTTTATCTTTACACTTTCGTGTCTTTGCATGACGTTCCGCACACGATCGAGCACGATGTCTCTAACATCTTCAAGAAATTGTCGCGATTCGATGTGATTGGTATTTATTATCGCACCGGTCAATATACGGCTTTCAAACGCGGTATCGATCTCTCGCCAAACAAGTCTTTCCGCGTTATTGTCACCGCTACTAGTGCCCGCCGCGTACTCACCACCGATATGTATGAAATGTCTTTGTAATCGAGTCTTCGCACCATTGAGTCGCACGATTCTTGCCACTAAAGATTGTCTGTGTCCGATTGAGAGCCGCGGACGCTTGGCACGACAGGATTCTTCGAGCTGCTCAATAAACTCCTCGCATCGTTGTGCCCATGCAAAATATTCGCCCAAGGTAACGATTTGGTTAGATCGTTCCAACAGGTCGCGTTCCGTTTCCTCGAATTGTTCCATGGTTTTTTATACTGTCTTTTTTCACACACTATTTTTAAATCACGTCACAATCTTCGAAGGAGCACTTGTACGCGAATTGATAACACCGTAAGCAATGCCGTTCGCAATGTTGAACGTGATTGTGCATGCATGTAAACGAATAATGATTGAAGTGGGGGTCATCTTTGTAAGTAAGTCGCCAAAGAGCATCATCAATAGCATCAATATCGTCACAATTATCAATAGGATCAATATAATCATTATCATCAATATAGTAGGTAATTGGAAGCATTTTCAAGCTTAATCGGTATAGGAGGGTCGAATCGGCCAGAGTTCGAAAGATCCAGGTTGCTCATCACCAATTCGACGTACTTTCCAATACTTGTGCGAATCTGAATGTACAGAGCTTGACAGTCAGACTCGATCTAAAATCGAATAATTCGCCCGACGGGCGAAAGGGAATCCGGTTCCTATTCCGGAACCCGGCAGCGGAACCGCATACAATTCGGGCCCTCGTAAGAGTGTTCGTCGGGGTAACCCAAAATGACCTGGAGACGCCGTCGGGAGATCCGGGAAGAGTTTTCTTTTCTGTATAAGCGTTCGAGTTCCCTGGAAACCTCTAGCAGGGAGATAGGGTTTGGAACGCGAAGAGCACCGCAGTTGCGGCGGTGTCCGGATCTTCCCCTCGGACCTTGAAAATCCAGGAGAGGGCCACGTGGAGGTGTCGCGCCGGTTCGTACCCATATCCGCAGCAGGTCTCCAAGGTAAAGAGCCTCTAGTCGATAGACTAATGTAGGTAAGGGAAGTCGGCAAATTGGATCCGTAACTTCGGAATAAGGATTGGCTCTGAGGAGCGGGGCGTGTCGGGCTTGGTCGGGAAGCGGGTTTGGTTGACGTGCCGGGCCTGGGCGAGGTGAACCGATCGGCGTTCTCGCGCCGGTCTCGGGGATCCGAGCTCGGTCCCGTGCCTTGGCCTCCCGCGGATCTTCCTTGCTGCGAGGCTTCCGTGGCGGCGCGAGCCGTCGTGGTCGTCCTCTTCGGCCGCCATTCAACGCTCAGCTCAGAACTGGCACGGACTAGGGGAATCCGACTGTCTAATTAAAACAAAGCATTGCGATGGCCCTCGCGGGTGTTGACGCAATGTGATTTCTGCCCAGTGCTCTGAATGTCAACGTGAAGAAATTCAAGCAAGCGCGGGTAAACGGTGCACCCTGTGCCCTTTACCCATAAAACTGCTGGGCTGCTGCCCAATCCCAGGTCCTATCAGCTGGGTAACGGATGCAGCCGGTAGTACTGAACAGGGTAGCGTTCCGCGAGGCGAGCGCGGCGTGCTCGTGCGTGGGAGGTGCCCAATACGAGCGGGGTATATGGCGCACCACGTGCCGTATATTCCTAAGGCGCGTCGTTGCTGCCGAATCCCGGATCTCCGGGCAACCGATGAGCGACGCGTTAACAGTACGGGGTGACTTGTGCGATTACGTGGTAGCTGGTGGCATGGCACTAGCGACGGCGACTCGTCAAACGTGAGCTAAGATCGCTCGACACGAGTACTACGGGGGTAGGGAGCCCCACCGGGAGGCTACCGGTGCCCTACCAGATGGTGTCGGACTCGTAGGGGCAGAGGATTCGCATAGCCGAGTGAGCGGCATGGAGGGCCTAGTGTGGGTCACGCTATGAAGCTCATGTTGCGCATTACCTATAATGGGGGTGCTATGGCACCCCAACCCTGTCAGTTGGGCTGATCTAATCCGAGTAGATCACGCCCCCTGCAGGAATTCTGCTACCTGGGGAACACCACAGGTACAATAGCGAGTCATGAGTGCGTTACAGGAAACCGTACCCCTACGTTTGAAGGGTCGGCTTGTCCGGGAGTACGTAATCGTCAGGTATGGGCTCTGTAAGGGGGAAATCCCCGGTGTCGGCTCTGATTCTAGCGTGAAGGGAAGTACTGCTAATGTTGATCGCACTCCGACCGCGGGGAGGATTCTGGGGGGGCGGCTAACCGCCCCCCCAGACCCCCCGGTGCGGTCGTAACTATGACTCTCATTATAGTAGCCAAATGCCTCGTCATCTAATTAGTGACGCGCATGAATGGATTAACGAGATTCCCACTGTCCCTATCTACTATCTAGCGAAACCACTGCCAAGGGAACGGGCTTGGAAAAATTAGCGGGGAAAGAAGACCCTGTTGAGCTTGACTCTAGTCTGGCACTGTAAGGAGACATGAGAGGTGTAGCATAAGTGGGAGATGGCAACATCGCCGGTGAAATACCACTACTTTCATCGTTTCCTTACTTACTCGGTTAGGCGGAGCGCGTGCCCCGAGGGCTTCGTGCCCCGGCGGTCACGGTGTTCTAGAGCCAAGCGTGTCAGAGTGGCGTGAGGCCTCGCGGCCGATCGCCGTTAATACTCCCGCGTGATCCGATTCGAGGACACTGCCAGGCGGTACCTCCCGCACCGGTGGTCCACGGTATCCCAGTCAAACTCCCCGCCTGGCAGTGTCCTCGAATCGGATCACGCGGGAGTATTAACGGCGATCGGCCGCGAGGCCTCACGCCACTCTGACACGCTTGGCTCTAGAACACCGTGACCGCCGGGGCACGAAGCCCTCGGGGCACGCGCTCCGTCTAACCGAGTAAGTAAAAAAACGATGAAAGTAGTGGTATTTCACCGGCGATGTTGCCATCTCCCACTTATGCTACACCTCTCATGTCTCCTTACAGTGCCAGACTAGAGTCAAGCTCAACAGGGTCTTCTTTCCCCGCTAATTTTTCCAAGCCCGTTCCCTTGGCAGTGGTTTCGCTAGATAGTAGATAGGGTGTGACCGTACGGAGGAGTGATCTTCCCCACGTTACGATTTAGAATGATTTTATGTTAGAATTTATATCACCGACACGGTCGCCACTCGCGTTTTCGCCCTCTAAACCGAGAAAGGATTTGAATATTTTAGTGACGGATTTGCCCCACCTGGTTTACGACGCCCTCGCTGATTCCTCTCAACCCCTTCATCCTTTGTTTCAGGTTTCCTCTGCGTCGCCGGATCTTGGATCGCCTGCTGGACTCAGCTTCCCGGACTCTCTCTCTGGACGGCCTCAGCTGTGCACTGACGACTTCGCCCCGGACCGTAGCTGGAACGCTTCTTGGATCTCCCCGCGCGTCGTGGGATCGCCGACGATGGATCAGGTAAGTATCAGGATCAGGTAAGTATCGGGTAAGTATTCAGGATAAGGTATTGGCCCGCACTCAAATAAATGTTCGAATACTACTGTTTCAAATAGTAAAATATCCTCTATTTTATTCTATTCCAGATAGTACAAGATTATAATGAAGATGTGAAAAAGATTTTAACGCGTCTGCCGCGGGATTGTTCAACACCGAGTCTAAGTTTCGATCGTGACGAGAAGTTACAATGTCAGCCGCCGTACTTTACGAACGGTGAGTTCCCGACGTCTTGACTCTACGACTTTCCGGTGACGACTTCCTTTTATTATTAAGATGTTACAGATTTAACGCGTCTACCGCGGGATTGTTCAACACCGAGTCTAGGTTTCGATCGCAACGAGAAGTTACTATGTCCGCCGCCGTACTTTACGAACGGGGAATTCCCGACGTCTTAACTCTTCGACTTTCAGTTGACGACTTCCTCTTTATTATTAAGATGTTACAGATTTAACGCGTCTACCGCGGGATTGTTCAACACCGAGTCTAGGTTTCGATCGCAACGAGAAGTTACTATGTCCGCCGCCGTACTTTACGAACGGGGAATTCCCGACGTCTTAACTCTTCGACTTTCAGTTGACGACTTCCTCTTTATTATTAAGATGTTACAGATTTAACGCGTCTACCGCGGGATTGTTCAACACCGAGTCTAGGTTTCGATCGCAACGAGAAGTTACTATGTCCGCCGCCGTACTTTACGAACGGGGAATTCCCGACGTCTTAACTCTTCGACTTTCAGTTGATGACTTCCTCGATCGCTGGATTTCGCTCGGGCTCCTCGACTCCCGGCTGCATCCCCCACTTGGACGTGGCTCCGCCCCATCGAGCCTTTCCATCGGCCAGATGTTCCGTACACCTGCCAGCCAGATGTGGTCGTTCGCCGCTTCCGCATTCCGGAGTCCATTGTTCGTTCGAGGCAGGTGTTGCCGCGTACAATAGGCTCATTCATTCGATGTAAACATGTTATTCACAGCTTTCGCAAATACATGGATTTCACACTACGCAGTATTCCGTTTTCTCGATCTTTCCATTCCTTTCATACTTATTTGTCTCGAATATTCATAATCACGAACTATGTTACGACGTCGTGGTGTCGTTCGCGATTGTTAAACAACCATTAATTATAGTTCGTACATGCTTGTTAACTTATTCGACAATTCTCATTTGACTTTCCATAATCGATTTTGTTTCACAACTCTCGCACGTTCCATTCTACGCGTCCCCCGTTATCTATCCACCCTCGTGGTCCATGCCTCCACCTGATCACGCCGCTCGAATGACGAATCGATGGTCCATTTGATTTCTCAATGTTGCTTAGAACACATATTTGTTAAATTTACGTTTTCAATTTATCATCATGCGTCGGCTAGTCCGACCGCGCCTCCGTGGTTACGATTCCTCTACTTCATGACCATTCGATGTATCACTCGACGGTGAATTTGTATTCCCTCGGTCTTTCGAATCGCGTGACAATCGACCGATCTACGATTGACCGTCGATATCGTTGATTTTCGCTTCCTCGCGTCGCGGTTCAGGTTTCGCATGTTTCGCGCGTACTCTTTTATCCAACGACGGTTTCTCGACGATACTTGTAATATTCTCACGCCGTTTTACCGCTCAAATCGTTTCGCTTATCGTCGGATCGCTCGATCGACGGTTCGCTTCGCGTGGTCGCTATTACCCCCAGTTGGGAACCCCTGTCGCGTCTCTCGTCAAACAGGTCAACTTTATTTCGATGTTCGTGGGTCGTACCAGCTGATCCGGACTCTGTTGGACCATCGGACCGGTTCTCACGGTTGCCATACCGATCGTCAATGCCATTCGATGGATAACGCGTTTTCTCGTATTTTGTACGTACGACGGTTTCGCCCCGGATTTTTTCCAAGATCTGGGAATCAACGTACACGCGCTCCTAAGTGTTTCGAAGTGATTTTACGTTTCATTGACGGTTTTGCCCCGACCTCGTGAAAATTGCCAAACTACCCCCATTGTCGTGAATCTCGATGGAATATCGCGAAATTCCATTTGTACGATTATATTTTGTCAATGCTGTATTGCCAACTTGCCCCAATTTTACTTTTCCGCGTTGTTCGGTCAATCAATGTGTTTTCTGTGAATCGAGCTTTCGAAGTTTTTCGATCAATTGATTTTTCCGCGTGAATCTATTTGCTTATACTTCTCCCTTAGTGTCATCGCGTCTCATCTTGTCAAACTTGTTTCGATCTGTTGCCTGTGGAAAAGGATGATAGGGAAAATGAGGATACATTACAATGTATTTTGTTGGGTAAAAGGTTTTTTAATCTTGAAATCTTTTTTCCTACTGTTCCGTCTCGCAATCGAATCGGCTCGTACCGCAACGCTTAATCTCTATGCCTGGTCGCACGCGCGCCGCTCGTTATACACCGATTGTCGCTCTCGCCTCGCGATCCTACAATTTCAAACCTTTTTCCCTTAATCGGTTAATCTTTTATTCGTGAATCTCTCATTCACTTAACCTATATCTAGAGTCCATTATTATACTGTTCGTGAATCTCTCATTCACTTAACCTATATCTAGAGTCCATTATTATAATCTATATTTAAAGTTCTTTATTATATTCTATATCTAAAGTCCATTATTATATTGTTTGATCGTTATATAATATTTTCGCGATTTCTCCGTCACAAATATTCGCGCACGCACTACGCTTGCTCCGCGACCGTTCCCTCTGCCAAGCTGCCCCGTCGTTGCTTCGTAACTCCGTTCTTGGGCTGCTTCGGTTCGCTTTGCCCCTTCGGCCTCTTGATCATCGGCTGCGCCAGCACCCTATAATCAGTGATGGTCGGTAGTTGACGTTGCTGCACCGGCTGCTCGTGGACGATCGCTGCCGTCGGCTGCAAGGGACAGTGGGAATCTCGTTAATCCATTCATGCGCGTCACTAATTAGATGACGAGGCATTTGGCTACCTTAAGAGAGTCATAGTTACTCCCGCCGTTTACCCGCGCTTGCTTGAATTTCTTCACGTTGACATTCAGAGCACTGGGCAGAAATCACATTGCGTCAACACCCGCGAGGGCCATCGCAATGCTTTGTTTTAATTAGACAGTCGGATTCCCCTAGTCCGTGCCAGTTCTGAGCTGAGCGTTGAATGGCGGCCGAAGAGGACGACCACGACGGCTCGCGCCGCCACGGAAGCCTCGCAGCAAGGAAGATCCGCGGGAGGCCAAGGCACGGGACCGAGCTCGGATCCCCGGGACCGGCGCGAGAACGCCGATCGGTTCACCTCGCCCAGGCCCGGCACGTCAGCCAAACCCGCTTCCCGACCAAGCCCGACACGCCCCGCTCCTCAGAGCCAATCCTTATTCCGAAGTTACGGATCCAATTTGCCGACTTCCCTTACCTACATTAGTCTATCGACTAGAGGCTCTTTACCTTGGAGACCTGCTGCGGATATGGGTACGAACCGGCGCGACACCTCCACGTGGCCCTCTCCTGGATTTTCAAGGTCCGAGGGGAAGATCCGGACACCGCCGCAACTGCGGTGCTCTTCGCGTTCCAAACCCTATCTCCCTGCTAGAGGTTTCCAGGGAACTCGAACGCTTATACAGAAAAGAAAACTCTTCCCGGATCTCCCGACGGCGTCTCCAGGTCATTTTGGGTTACCCCGACGAACACTCTTACGAGGGCCCGAATTGTATGCGGTTCCGCTGCCGGGTTCCGGAATAGGAACCGGATTCCCTTTCGCCCGACGAATAATTTCAATCGCCCAATAGTGATAGTCCCAATAGTCCGGTTTAATGTAATATGGCCAAACATCGGCCAAGCGAGCTGCACGTGATTCTTCCTCGCCAACGCAATCGTCCCGCAGCCGTCGATACACTTTCTGTCTTACATTAGACGTTCAGTCATAAAGAGGCTCGGTATCGATAACGATTCCTTGTCTGACGATGCGTTCACTGGTTCCGCGTATACCGAGTTCGCGATCGCGAAGAAACTGCACCGGCGATATTCGTTGCACATCCGTCAATCTTTCTCCTCGCACATCTCCATTGTCCTTCAAAGCATCGGTGATATCGTTTATTACATAGTCATCATAGTATATATGATCCCTAGAGTCTATAGGATAGTCGTCACTTATCCATGGCCATTCCATGTTGCGCACATTATATAATGTCCCACTCGCGATAATGTTTTTTTATCACTTCGTGCAAATTGGGCACATATTGCACGGCAATATTTGATATAATGGAGTTCTATAACTTTTGCAGGTTCGGCCTTTTATTACGTCGTACAACTCGGTTATATGCTTTCAAACAGCATATATGTGCTCAAATCCAGTGTCTGCTGAAGCGATCATACACGAAGCACACGATATATGAACCGTCAATATAATAGAAATAAATGGCGCAACACTTCGTACGTCCATTTAGCGCTAAAATTTCCAAACGCGACACTATTTTATTGATAACTTCTTTACGGTTATTATCTTTATTGCTGTTATAATTGCTGTCCGATGACAACAGGCGATCCTTGTCGGATGAATCTACATCCATTATTGTCTCAAAATTATTGTCCATCTCCATTTTTTTGCTCATTGTTTTGAAAAAAAATTTTTTCTTTATACTGACCACTTGATACAAAAAAACTTCAGCCCCGAGTATGAACTCTTAAGAACCGCCCACTCGCGATGTTTTTCTTATTGTGTGCAAATCGGGCACATATTACACGAAAATATCATATATAATGCTTCACGACAATTTGAACAAAATCGGCCATGCATCGTATCGTGTAACTCAATGAAGTGTTTTCGGACAACGTACATGTGCCTAATATTAGTGTCCGATAGAGCAATCATGCACGAAGCACATAGTGCAAGTGCACCACCCGTTGAATAATGAAAGTATATTACGCACTGTTTTGTACGTAAATTTAGTGCAACAATTTCCGAACGCGACACTATTTTATTGATAACTTCTTTATGATCATCGTCTTCATCGCTGAAATAATCACTGTCGTCCGATAACGCGCGATCCTCGTCGGATAAATCTACATCCATATCGAATTGTCATCTCCTTTATCGTAAAAAATATTCCTCTTGAATACTCGGCACAGAAATGCAAAATAACCGCTATACTTTTTTCAATCGATATACCGACGCGTAGACTTTCAAATCACAGACTGTGATTTTGACTTGCTTCATTCTTCCTTATATACTTTTTCTATTGCCTCTCCCTCTTGTTCCAACTAGAGCATCGCGTATTGTTTCTTCTGTTTTAGTGCATAGTGTATACTGCAAAGAAACAATATCTCCCATAGAAATTGAGTCGCGTTGCTGCGCTTATGCTGTCTAGTGTTTATAAAATCTAGCAGCCTGTCATCGGCGCTCGCCTTTGTAACACGCAACGCCATAACCGAATATGCCGCGAAACCCCAATAAGCGGCTCTTCCTAGAAAGAAAAATAAAGAGGAGCCGCGCGACGGTTGAATCGTCTAAAATTTTTGGTCAAGTATCTACGTCGACCATCAATCCTCGCATCTGCAGTGCGAGATGATATTCGTTTATAAATTCTGTCATCGACGTTCGTCGATACCCTAATGCCCCCTCCCCCCCGCGCTTGATGACTCTTTCTAGAAAGAAAAATGAAAAGAATATCTGCGTTATGCTAGTTGCAGGTCATAAATTATAGCTGCCTGTCATAGGCGCTCGCATCTGAAGTGTGAAATGATATCTGTTTATAAATACTATCGACGCGAGATGACATTTGTTTATAGAACATGTCCCGACGCGCTCGCCGAAACCTTGATAAACCCTTCTTCCCCAGCCTCCTCCGCCTCGCTCCCCCCTCGGAGCACCTGGCCTCGGGCTGGCCCCCCCTTCCTACTCGGTAGCCAGCAGGCCTTGCGATCATCGCAGTGCTACACGGCCATGAGTGTGCTGGCAATCGCTGGTTTTGGAGTGGCATCATGCAGCAGCGAATGGTACTTCGCAATTCGCATTGCAGAGAATGCACGTCTTCGTCGACGGACACTTGGCAATTGGGTGGTTGCTTAAGCAGTTAGAGCACAGGTTCTTGCTCTCAACGATGGTCTTCCTGTCGCTCGGAGTCTTCGCTCGGAACTCGCTGCAGCTCATCAGATAGTGTGAGCCCTTACACACTACGCAGCTACCCGACCCGGTGGTTGATCTGGCATGGTTTGATTTCGCGAATCGCGAGCTACTCGCCTTGCCTTGGTTTTGGACTCACCCTTGGACGTGACAGGCGTGAGAGCTTCAAGCGAGCGAATCTTCTCGATGACGAAGGTCCGGAAGGTGTCGTACTCGGGAGGCTTTGAAGATGTCCGGATGGCGGCTTCCCAGTCTCGCCGAGTTTGATTATCAAGAAGCTCGACCGCGATGTGGACAAAGAGATCCATGCCGTGGTTGGCGATCGGTCGGCCGAGACTCTCCTGAGCATTGACGGTGTTCGTCATGCCGTGGAAGATCTGTCGCAGCTCGGTCGGCAGACTCGCACTTCATCTTAGCGAGAGCCGTGAAAGCGGAGAAGTTGGAGCGCATCAGGACTCTCTGATTCTCGTAGAACTCCTGGAGCGTGGCCCAGGCTCGCTCAAAATTGCCGCGCGTTAAAAGTAAATCTCTTACTAATTTTGCTGCTTTACCTTGCAGGGATGTTCGAAGATAATGCAGCTTCTCGACGTCAGTGATCGTGGGATGGCGATTGACGACGGAGAGAAACTTGGAAAGAGAGCCAGTCTTCAATGGCGCCAGAGAACTGAGGCAGATTGATGCGCGGCAGCAGGTTGTGCGGAGTGGCCTCTCCGGCTGAGGCAGTTGCTGCATCGCCACTTCCTTCCGTTCGCTTGAGATTGGTTGCCCAGTCAGTCAGCCCCGTTACAAAACGTAAGCATTCTCCGTTGTATCGTACAAATCTGTCTTGAAGTAATCTGTCTCACCGAGTTCCGCGAAGAACCGCGAGCAGAGAGTCTCATGTTGGGCTTCGAATTTAGCCCAACTGGAGTCCAGCGTTTTGATGCAAGCATCGAGAATGCCTTGCGTAACATTGGATCTGCCTATCTTCTTTGTATTATCAGATGCTCGAGATATGCGAGTGAACAAAACTCTTGCTATCCCTTGATGAGCGTGTTCATATCGAGACTCATTGTGACGGTTGCTTCGCAGATTTACTGGAGCTGACCGAAGGCACGCGCTCGAAGACTGTACACGGATGCGGAACACGAATCCGGCTCGAAGGAACAATAAAATGTTTAAGAGCGCGCGCGATTGTAGTCCAAAAAGCGGTCGGTTTAATATATTTTAGAGTCAGATTGTACGAGTAAGCAACGAACACTGAATTTATTATTACAATATTATGAAAGTTTACACTTACAATGAAGTTTTCCCGAATTATTAACAATTTAATATTTTACATTTCAGAGCGAATTTTACCACAAATCGATTTAAGATCTCCGACGTTTACTGTTGCGAGCGAGAGCGAACAAGAAGTTCTCAGTATCAAGCGAAATTATTTATAAGCTCGGTTTATGTGTGACGTCTCATCCATCAATCCAATAAAATCTCTTCCTTTAAATAATTTTGGGGTCACCCTTTGGCGTCGCGTTACATTAGGCGCCGCAGGGGCCGGAGACCTTTACGTCATTTCGCCGGCCGATTTCCGTATCGGGGTTGGTGGATGAGGCATCACGTGATAGGAGCGCACACGTTCGGAGCGCTCCGCAGTTTAACGCTATCCTGATTGTCGTTGGTTGTTGTTAACTTGACTGCGTGACTTGTTGACTTTCTATATAAGAAAAACCAACGACAAACAGGAGGAATAACAAACGAGAGAACACAATTTCTCTTCTGGAGACCGAATCCTCTCGAACGATATTAATTTGTCTCGAGAAGAGAAACCATTGAAATTCTTTTACTCAATTGACAATTTTATCTATATGTTCGGACAATACCATTGACTCGGGAACTGCGAAAAGCACATTATCTGAATATTTTCAAAATACTAATCCATCAACAAGAGCGAATTTTTCATCATCTTGTGTTTCGAGCTTTTCAGCGATTAATTTATACTTAGGATCTTGCAGTTGTCTGAACTAAAGTTCTTTAGTTAAGGAGAAAGAGTCGATAGAAGCAATAACGCGACTGAGCGCATCTACATGAAGCATTTTCTTTCCTTCACGGTGCTTAGTATCAAAATCGTAATTTTGTAATTTTAATGTCCATCTCTCTAACGATGCGTGGATTAAGCTGTGTTTTTCTTATTGCAAATACCAAAGCATTGCAATCGGTAACGACTGTAAATTTTATGCCCGATAGATAAATATGAAATCTTTCTATGGATCTTACGATAGCGAGCATTTCCAGCTCAAAGCTATAGTAATTTTATTCTGCTTTGTTCGTTGATTGACTAAAGAAGGCTATCGGTGCCCATTGGCTCGTATCTTATTTCTGTAAGAGAATACCGGCGATAGTTATTGCGCTAGCGTCCGTGTGAAATTCCGTAGGCAAATTTGGATTATTAATCCTTAAAACTAGATAAGTAACAACCCGACTCTTAAGAGTATTAAAAGCTGTTATACAATCATTATCAAAATTGAAATCTGACTTTTTCCGCAATAAGTTTTGCAAAGGCTTAGCTATCACAGCGTAATTATTAATAAATTTTTGGAAATAATTTGTTAATCCTAAAAATCTTTGAAGTTCTACTAAAACTTACGCAGTTGAGGAAAATTTTGTATTGCCTCCACATGGCGAGGACTTAAGGTAATACCTTAATTTGAAATAATATAACCTAAATTTTTAATTGATTTTCTTAAAAATTTACATTTACGAAGATTTACCGTGTTCGGCGTACCGCCATGTATATATTTGTAGTTGTAAATAGTTAGATTAGTCGTTAGATTAGTCGTACTTCTCTCCTTTTTTTTCTTTTCTTTCGCGCGAAACGTCGGTGGATCGCGACCGACAGAGATCATGCGACTCACCAATTGGTGCTGCCATCGCCCATCCGCCGATGGCAGCAAGTACCCCCCAAAAAGGGAGCACCTACTCGCCCG
This sequence comes from Temnothorax longispinosus, assembly GCF_030848805.1. Taxonomy (NCBI): domain Eukaryota; kingdom Metazoa; phylum Arthropoda; class Insecta; order Hymenoptera; family Formicidae; genus Temnothorax; species Temnothorax longispinosus. Next base: position 12,223,822 of record NC_092363.1, on the reverse strand, counting down.
CGGCACGTTGCAGGACCGCGGGCACGGCACTCATCGTCACGTAGTCGTGGAACACGGACCACAAAAACTTTGGGAACGCCCGGCCGCATGTTCACCGATCTCTCGCCTGCTTTGCCTGCTTTGCCTGCTTTGCCTGCTTTGCCTACTTGCCCGCTTGCCTTGCCTGCTTACCTGCTTGCGTGTGCCTGCTCTCGCTATCTGAATGCATGCCGAAAAAGCCACGGACAGAACGAGAATCGGTGGACCAGGAAACGACCAACGGGCCAACGATGAGTCGCTTTTCGCTTCCGCGTTGCACGCGCACATTATTATTTTAATAATTAAATATTATAATATTTATAAAGAAAAAGTGTATAGTATATACATATATGTGAGCATGTATACATGTTAGAGACATAGAAGGGTTAGTCGAGGGAGGGGTCTCGAAGGTTCGTCCCGGGTTTCCCTTTCCACGTTCTCCCTCTTCTTCGGATGCCGTAATTCTCGGTTTACCGCGAATTGGGTTGGAAATCTATAGGCTGACAATTAGCTGGTTAAGTAAAACGTCTAATCTTTACTATTAAACTTTTATTGCGGAAACTATTAACGATTCAGAGTGTCTCGCAACTACACTGGGCCTGACGTGCCACTGCGCAACCATCGTCCGCTTCTGAACCGAGGAAAGCTCTCTCACGTGTTCCACCTAGAGACCCTTTAACAGAGTCTGGCCATAAAGCCAGTTTTATCAAAATCCTGTGAGAGAAAAGGATATACATTCATATCGCTTTTTCTTTCTTTCTTATAGAAAAAAGAACTTTACTTTATATACCCCAAGGGGCCTTAAAGGGCGTTTTTGAAGGGACGTACCTAACCCTAACCTCCAATTCATCCTACTATCTTACTGTTTCCTACTTTCCTACTTTCCTACTTTGGACCAACGGTTTAACGTCTCTTCCGAAAGACGGAGCCCAGTTTTCTCCGCATCTGCACGGAGGGGCGCGATTTTTTCGGAAAAAAACTTTTCCATGATTCATGGCTCTAGTGGACTCGAACCTGGTTCCTAAGATTACGAGTCTGGCGCTCTACCACTAGACCACACCGCCACCTTCTTTCTTTCTTATATCTTTTTCTCTTTCTATTTCTCTTGCTTTGACAAAACTGGCGGACCAATCAAAACTGGCTGTCCTTATGGCCAGACTCTGTTAGAGGGTCTCTAGTCCCACCGTCTTAAGCGCGCCATCTGCCATCTCAACTCGCACTACTGAGCGCCGACATACATATAGCTTTTCTAGGATTTCCATAAAAGTTTCGGTTTCGATTTCGAATAAACAATATGCCAACAAACATAAGAAAGTAGTCAATATGAAGTAATGCGTCAATCTGATAATAGACAAAGAATAATCATGTTGAATGAAGTACATTCTAATAAGTGATTATATATTTGAAAGAACTAACTGTTACCATGCTTATGAATAAAAGAAAGAATGCAATAAACAGCAGAATTTATGTAACTCTACACAAATCAAAATAAGGCTTTGTTAAATCTTAATTGACACATTAATTCCAGCAATATAACATAATATAATCAATAATGTAGTAATTTATAATCGAACTCAGTAAAATTGGAATAGCTAAATCAGTTAAGTAATTATTGATCATACGCAAATAAATACGTTTTATCTTAATAACGCAAGAAATGTTCGTATCAATGGGATTGATCACAATAGACGCAATTATAACACAGTATTTACGAGAATATCGGAATCACATTTCTCTTTCGGTTATGTGTCTCGACCATGTAAGTTTAAGTTCTTTTACAGCAAGAATAAATGATTTTACACGCAACTATTACTTTTTGCTTATCGAAGCAAGAACTGTAAATTGCAACGGATTAGAAACGTAATATGATCGATTATAACTGCTGCAAGCAAGTTATCAAGCAGTTAGTTAAACAAAGAACGTAATTATATCTTTTTTGACAATGAATATATCAACGGTATGATTTTTACTCAATGTACAAAACTTTAGATTAATGAACGTTTAATAGGATTGCAACCACACAATAAGACAAGTATACTAAAGGAAAATATACTGAGCTTAGTTTTTATCAAAAGAATGTAGCGCGTTTATATTAAGTCCACTAATTCTCTTCGGTAGAAGAAGTATTCCTCGCTTCGTCCTCTTACGATTTCCGAAACCAAGATCTTTCTTTAATCAGAACGGTAAATTCCGATATCTATCTAATCAAACTGGAAAGTTCGATACCTATCTTGCTAAACGGTAGTTAGCATCGATTAGACGTGATCTGTGGTTTATCAAAGATCGAAAGAAGTTATCTGAATTAATGGTCGGATTGACCAAGCCCATAAGGGCATTCTATCCGGTCCAATATGGCTGACTCGTCCTCTGTTCGTTTGACGACGTCTCAATGGCGACGCTCGTTATTCCTTCACGCTGCTCGGTCCGAGGGTAATTAGATATCTTGGTATCGTTTCTCTCTGCGTTACCGCAACAGCCTCGCTCGATAATACTAACAACTCTAAGTTCTTCGTACCGTGACTCGAATAGCGTAACGATTACAATCGCGTATCAATTTTCAACTCAAACGAATCTTCTCGAAAGAAAGAAAGAAGTAATCAAATGCGACTATCCGCTACGACGGCTGAACGATGAATGCCCGCTCGGCGAGCCGCACGCACGTACCGGCACGCTCACGCATGCGCTGTATCACTCCGCCGCGGCGCGATCAGTCTCTGGGACGCGACGCGGTCTGTACCGCGCGCGCATTAATACATAATTTCGCAGATAAAATAAGTAACGGTATATTTGCCGCTTTCTGTGACAGATCCACCGCACCACTTGTAATACATCACTAATACCACCGATTACGCACGATACACAATCTCCTTCTATTTCTAACTATCTTTTAAACAGTATCATAAAGCTATAAACGGTTCGCTTAAAGGTTAAGCTTTGATAAATAATAACAATGACAGCAACAATAAAAATGACAAATATGTATCAGAAACGTACATATGGATATGTTTTCTATTAATTGTATGTACATAACATGTATTGTTTATGATTTCAATTTTCTTACTTTTGGTCAAGTTTTGACGCTTTCGCCCCACTGTGCGATGGTTTTATTAAAACTGCGATCTCGTGTTTCTCGAGAAAATTATAACCGATTATCATGTCCACTAATGCTAATTTGTCATTTAACACATGTAATTTAATAGAATCAGAAATATCTGGTAAGGCTTTCAGTGAAATTGTAGAATTCACAACGCCTTTAATATTAATCGGCTTATCATTAACCGCTTTATATTCTGAGTTAACCGTATTAGAAATTAAACAATCAGAAAGAAATTTGAAACGGCAATAGGAACAGAAAACTTCCTTAGAACCTTCTTTGGTCTTCGCGTGAAGATCCTTTTTCTCGGGAGAACTAGTGTCTTCCGACTTGTGTTTTGACTTTTGAAAGTTAGGTTTGAAAGACTTCTTGTGAGTATTGCAACACGTTGTCGTAATGTGGTGCATCTGCTCAAGGAAATCGTCGAGCGAATCCGTTCGGATGGATGCTGTAACATGTTTAGCGGCTCCATAATACCCGCTATAAGGCAATGAATGACTTTGTCGTCAGATAAATCCAAACACTGTAAAATGGTTATTTTTTCCATGGCGTATTCCTGAAAACTTTCTTTGTACTGCAACCATCTTCGAGCGTTAGCTTTTTCCATAACGTCCGTAAAAAGTACTCTTCTTTTGAAGCGTCTTACAAGAGCAGATTTGAAGTCTGTCCAAAAACGATTTACTGACTCAGGACTTAAGTCAAGGTACTTGCGAGCTGCTTTTTGCAATTTAGATAAGGCAGCTGATAGCATAGCTACTGCAGGCAAATCATGTGCATTGGCGATGCCTTCAATTTTACGAACCCATAAGGTAAAAGTCCCCATTATGGAACACTTTTGCAGAGGTTATAGCGATTTATTGGTTGATTAACATTTTTATAAGAGTTCATATATAAATACTTTGAGTTTTGATCGATAGGCTTGTGTTCAAGGATGAAAATAAACTTTGGACAATTAAAATTCATTAAAAATTCGAATTATTATAAATAAAAGACTAAAGCAAGAACCTGTACGTCTGTTGAAACACTATTTTTATAGCTTGTCCCCCCGTTCCATAATCGATGTCCCCTTTTTGGAACGCTCAAATATTTCTCGTTATAAATGATTAACTCGCACAAAAACATCATAAAATAACTTTTTAGCATGCAAAATGATTTTTAATAGTTTAATAGTAGGGTAGACCGGGGACAAAAGTAACATTTTGAGTTTAAGATTTTATAACAGTTAAAATATAATATCTACGTAAAAAAGACCTGTACCTTTAGATATAGAATTTATTTGACTACAAAATTTTCTTGTGCTGAATTCAGTAATGTAACTAGGAAAAAATTTATTATTGTTGAAAGAATATGAGGAATACTGTTACAACCGTCCCAACCCCCGGGACAATTGTAACAGCAGAGGGGGACGATTGTACCACATCATCTATAAACAAAATAATGGTTATTTAGTAGGTTTAATTAATCAATCTTACGAATTTTCTATAAGAAATGCAACTTTAATGATGAAATAATTTGTTACATGACAATATCAGTATTTTTTTACATTATAGCAAACAAAAACAAATAATACTGTTTTCTCAACTGAAAAACTATTTATAATCATATATATTTAAAAAATTAACCATAATAAAATAAAAAAGAAACAGAAAATAGCGCTCTCTCTCTCTCTCTCTCTCTTTCTCTCTCTCTCTCCCCCTCCCTCCCTCCCTCCCTTCCTCTGTCAAACCAAAATAACCAACCTGAATTTGAAAGAGATTCATTGTTTTCTTTATTGATTTCACAATGTCCTGATTCTTTATTGCTTAAGATTTTAGAATGATATTGAACATTTTCTTGCAAGGCTTCTTTGGACCTGTCACCTGTAGGCCTGGTGATTCCTCGTCGACCAGCTCTTCACAATGTTCTGATCCTTCGCTTAATATGTTAGAAAGACATTCAACATCTTTTTGCAAGGATTCTTTGGAATTGCTACTCGCAGACCTGATGGCTACTTCCTCAACAACCATCTTTTTACAATAATCTGATCCTTCGCTCAACATTTTAGGAAAACATTCAACATTTTTTTGCAAGGGTTCTTTGGGCATGTCACCCGTAGGCCTGGTAGTTACTTCCTCATTGACCATCTTTTCACAGTGATTTGATCCTTCACTGATCACTTCATGAACATTTTGTATGGTTTCTGGCAAATTTTCTGAAATATAATAAATTTATGAATAGAAAATAAGTAAGATAAAGACATAAATAGGTTCAAATTTAATTGTACAAACCTTGTTCAGATTTTTCATTGTTTAAGTTTTCATGTGTCAAATTTTCTAAGTTTGCGAGTGAGAATACATCTGATACGCTATTATCTGTATCAATACTATCATGTAACAATGAATCGCTTGAAGTATTATTAATATGCTCATTTGTACAGTTTACGTCTACAATCATATGATCTAACTTGCTGTCTTTCACAAAAGCATGAAGTTCATCGTCTTGAATGCTACTCTCTAATTCTATAACTATCATATCATTTTTACATTCAAAACACTGTCATTCACAGGCTTATCAGTGACACTCACAGGATAAGGTACTAAAATTATTTTATGATTTGACAGGTTCTCAATATTCTTAACTGTAGGACGCACTTTCACAACATTATCTATACGTATAAAAAGAGATAAATTAATTAGTTATAATAAATCAGAATAATAAAAATTATAAAATACTTAAATTAATTATGGCAAAAAATTATTATAAAAAATTGATCTAATTGTAAATAGTTAAACTTCTAAAAAGTTCAGTTAAAAACTACAGTCACTTTATATAAAACAAGAATGTTAGTGGACCGCTCGGGGTTTTCGCGCGCCGCGCCGAGGACAGCACAAATAATTATCAGGCTCTCGTGGAAAATGTAACAAGAGTCAATTTATTTAAAGCTGGTTACAATATCGCACTCGCTATTACACAAATTCATATTCTCTACGATTCGACTCCGTTTTCGATATCGACAAACACAAGTGTCGCGTACGAATTGCTATGGCTCACTGCCTGTCCCGGCGGGAGCAGGCAAGGGATCGCGGCCGGAGCCTCGCGTAAGGCCGCGAGGAATTACATGACGTGAGATCCGCTGATTGGCTCCAAATCGTCTAGCGAACAGACTATTGGGCGCGGTGGGATCACGCGATGTACACCGGCGAGAAAACACCAAAAAAAAGGGGGGAACGTAAATACTCGCGGTTTGGAGCAAATCGAGCGTTCTCGAACGAGGCTCGCTTTCTTTTCGAATATTCCCTTCGCGAATATTCAGTTCGCACTTATTCAATTCTCAACAAAAAAAAAGAAAATTAGAAAAATGATTTTTATGTACCACCCGCAGCCTTCTTTATGTCAAGCCAATACTCAAATAAAGCGAACTTCTCAATGTCATGATCCCATTTGCCGCTAGCCTCTGTTTTTTTGAAAGTTTGGTGTACATCATCAGATAGATTTTTCTCAAAGGTAAGTAGATGTTGTTTCATAGATTCAGTTTCTTGGCAATCACTTTCCTGGTTTTGTAATTGTTGATCTACTTAATCCTTTTTCTTAGTTTTTTCTTCTTATGTAAAACGTTATACTCAATGGCATCAGGATTAAAAAGCATTAAGCCAGTTGCTTTAAATTCGTTTTGAATGATTTGTTTCTCATTATCGAATGAATTTAAAGCTTCTTCCAATACTGCAGGAATATGTTCCTTCTTCAGCTGTAAAATTCTGTTTTCAGCCTTCCATTTCATGATGGTTTTGCGCCACAAATCTTTAAAAGGATGAAAAAGAGCGATGTCTAGAGGCTGCATAATGTGGGTTGCGTTAAAGAATAGAGCGATAAGCTCTATTTGCCTTTCTCTACAAAATGATACCAAAGGGATGGTGACATGCGACGAATGACCATCAAGATAAACAATAATGGGGAACTCAATATTCTTCTTTACTAACCAAGGATAAAAAACATTAGTTATGTATTCATAAAATGTTTCGGTAGTCATCCATCCATTTTCTGAATTTCCTATACCCCAACCTACTGGGCAATTTTTTAAAATATTTGATGGTACAACTTCTTTGTACTTGAACATGATCATTGGAGGAGCTCGCATACCATCAGCGCTGTACATAAACAAAGCAGTAAGGCTTTCTTTTTCACAGCCATCAAATATTTTATATAAATTCCTTGCTCCTGTTTCTGTTAAAATCTTTTCAGATTTTAGTACAAATTGTATGTTTGTTCCGTCACAGTTGAAGACTCTTGATGCATGAATGCTTAATAGATTTTTGTTCTCTAAGTGCGATCCAATTTCTCCAAACCAGCCTCTTATATCTTCTTCAGTAACAGAAGCCCGAATCATACTCAAATGCTGAGGTGTCCTGAGAGTCTGAGAGTTATTTCAGGATGTCGTTTCCTAAATTTCTCGTACCAGTGTCGTCCTGGCCTATCATTAATAAAGGGAGTTTTTGTCCCTTCTAGTTGTATATATAACTTTGCACAGAATCTAGCAACTCAGTTTTCGTAGCTGGGTTTCCTCTTTCTGTTCGATACAAAATCCAGTTAATAATATCCTGTTCTAAATTTGCAGGTAGAACTGTAGAGGGACCACTTTTTGATTTTAATTTATGAGAATTTTTCACAGTCCTATGAAGAGAAGTTGGCGGTACGCCAAACTTTTCTGCAGTTTTCCTGTTGTGAGCGCACAACGAATTAGAGATTAAGTATTGCACTTGGCAACTCCGAGTTGCCTTCTATCGGAAATGTGACCCTAGCGACGAATACCGCTGACGCGAAGACCTGCACAAGTTTCGGGAATGACCAAATATGGTCATCCCGGACATCACCTGCCCGTTAGACCTTTGATCGCGATATCAAAAACGCTGACAACTAAGTCAGCAATACCGAGCGAATAAAGCGCCCGCCTTTCCGACGAGCGGCGGGCAGTCGCTAGTTACCATCTTAGGGGACACGTGCGTCCAATTAACTACTCATAAATCACTTATTGAAACGCGAGTGTCGTAACTAAAATAAACGGAACTGTATCAAAGAGTAAATGAGAAATATATTTGGCTGTTAACGTTATACATCGTGACGAGTGTTTCTTTTCCGACCCGAGATTCCCGAATCCTGTGCCGACCCTGAGAGAACTCCCGGTACCGGCACAACAATTGGTGGCAGCGGTGGGATCTCGGCAATCGGAGAACGTCCCCGTCGTGTGTGTTCCCGCCACGAGTATTCGCCTGAAAGAAAAGAGCGAAAGAGTGAAAGTGGTGAAATCAGCCCTGACGGAAGCACCCGGTAGCAGCCCGCTCGAGAGGAAGGAAGCACCCGGTAGTGGCCCGTTCCAAAAGAAAGAAGCACCCGGTAGCGGCTATCAACGACACCGGAGAAGGCGCCGACCTACCACAACGGTGACTCGCCGGCCCCGCAGCCGAGCCACGCAGCGACGGTCAACGACCAGCACAGTAACGAGCAACATGCGACTACTAATGTAAGTCGAAAAACAATTGTAACGCGTTTAATTGTGAGGCGCGATAAAGCGATAAATGTCAGACGGCGAAATCACCCCATTCCGCCCCGTCCGAAACGCGTCGTTCCTGCTCAGCGAGCCAGCACTGCGCGCGATTGAATATAGCTCGCGAAGCCCCGTACGCGTCAATAGAAATATAAATAGCGAAGCATTAGACCGCGTGCGACGGAATTTAGACTCGCGATTTACCGATGATAACACGCCAGTGCTAGAACTGCACCCGAACGTGGTTGTAGAGCGAGAATTTTTATTCGATGATTAGACGCCAGTTTAGAGCGCAAAATTAACGATAATAATCGCGGTAACGGCGACGGTAAACTGACCCCGACACAACCAGACGCACACTCAGACGTCGCAGACAGTACACTGAAACCGGCGTTATTCTTTTGACAAAATATTTAGATTGACGAATAATACCGACACCTGGCGCGGCCTGGGTCAAGGGCTGCCAGGGCTCTGAGTAATTACGACAAGATTATCCTGATTAATTAGGCGCTAGTTAGTTTATGAGAACTAACAAACTCATACTCTATATCTAATTCTCTTAATACGCCGCAGTCGGCTAGCGATTTAATTCTAAACATGAGACAACACAAGGGGAATTCCGTCGGAGGACCCAAGGAATTTTGCAGAAGTCAAAAAGAAAAGTAGAAAGATAAGCAAGCAATATATGAGTGTATTGAGGTTAGACTTACGTTACAGTCGTGTCGCTATTTGCCACAAAACGGGCCACACAGCTCGTTGACAATATTTAGACGGGTACCGTCCACACAAGTACGGCGTTGACAATATATGACGAGTACCGTCCACACCAGTACGGCGTTAACAATATATGACGACGAAACTGACCGAAAACCGGCAGACAGCTGATCGCTTAAACGTACGCAGGACTGATCCCGCCGAAGACCGACGGAAGAGTCCTCGAGATCTCGCGGTAGTTGCGTTACCACGCGCTCACCCCCTTCGATCCTACCAATCGTTGCGAATCGATATATTTCGTCGCATGCGGCCACGCTATTGGCTCTCCGTCTCGACGGTTCGCAGGGTTCAGCGCTCGTGCAGCGCGGGCAGCACGAAACGTACAGTCGGCAATTTTGTCAGATCAAGCGTCGATGTCGAGGGAAAGAGTTTTTAAACATCGAGTGTCGATGTCGAGGAAAAGGGACTTTAATTTTCCTGTCACAACACATAGCAGAATCTCTCATCGAAGAGAATATTCCCGCACGTCATACGACAGTAGCATCTTCGATCCTAACGAAGATTCCGCGGAGGACATTATGAGCCAGCAAAGAAGAGCGGCTCGGGACAATATACTCCGCGACGAGATTCAAAATATGCCGGTAACCACCGAGCAGGTCAACGCGGAAATAGAGCGAATCAGACCCTCGGTTAACAGGCGACCGTCCGAAATGGACCAAAGCCGAGCCTCTGAGCCGGCGCGAGCAGGTCCAGGAGCACAGGACTCCGTGCTTAACGACATCCTGAACATGATGCGCGACATGCAGGACCGCATGAACCGTGCAGAGGCCGTAAAATTCGACCGCTCTGTCGAAGTCCTTCGCGCAATCCGCGATATACAGAACCGCGTAAGCAGGCTAGAAGCCGCTACCTACGATCGCCCCGGCGAAATAGTTTGCCGCCTACGCAGCCAGGGTCCTCTGGACGTTACCTACGGGCGAACGCATAGCAACGTCCGTAATCAACCAGGACATCACATCGGGTACCTTAGCTTGAAGAAAGCCCGAAACATGATTTTCGAGATAAACGGAGAGTCCCGTGAGCGCGTCCGCGAATTTCTAAACGCCAGTAATTACGCGATGAAGATATAGCCCGCGGACGAATCAATGCTCCTGGAGGCAATGTTATGCACTAAATTTAAAGGCAAAGCCATGATAGATTTTGACACGCGCGATATTCATGATTTCGCGCAGTTAAAACGCGAATTAGTATGACCCATCTGCAATTAGAGTTAACTCCCTAAGGCAACAATCGGGCGAAAGCGCGCAGGAATTCGGGCGGCGCGTGGAAAAGCTAGCGCGAGAACTGTACGAGGCCATGGAGGAAGGCCAAGGGCACTCGCCCGAGCAGCAGGAGGCCATTCTCGACAGTATAAAGATGCAGGCCCTCCATAATTACCAGATAGGTCTGCACGAAGACATTAAAATGATAGTCAGAGCGCAACGTTATCAAACGCTACAGGAAGCGATAACCGGCGCCAGCGCGAAGGAAAAGGTGAGAGGCCCCTCCCCGCAGAACGGACAGCCGATCAACAAAAATAAATTCAATACGGAAAACGCGCGGTACTCAAAAAATGCGACAATACAGTGTCACAAATGCGGGAGGACCGGCCATTACGAGCGAGACTGCCGTGTGAGCCGACAAGTAAGTAGATTCCCGTTGCCGAGAGCGGACAAGCCCGACAGGATAAACACCGTTGAGAAATATTGCTCCCACTGCAAGAAAGCAGGACACAAAAGGGAAGACTGTTGGTCACTAAACGAACGATCCGAAAAGGAACGGACTCGCCAAGCTAATTGTAAATATTATGCACAGGAAAAGAACCAGATAAATGCGACAGAAAAGAGTCGAGGAAATAGGACCCCGGAACCGGATGATGAAACGTCATATAGCAACAGCAGGCAGCAGCCGCAGCAGCGGTAGCGACAAAGAAGAGAAACAGAGAAAACATAAGACGCGACATGCGCGCGAGTATCGAGTAGCACAGGTGACAGGCAAAACGGATAAAAATTTTAATCTAGACCTAGTCACTCTTCCGATGCAGGAAGCGACCAAGGGAAAACTAAACTTTTTGCTAAATTCCGGAGCCGCCGTCACTTTCATAAAATTAGGAAAACTCAAAGACACCACGAAAATACGAGAAAAGAAAATACCTCTGACCGGCGTAACTGGACATCAAATCTACACCCTCGGGAAGATACGAGCATCCATACGATTAGGCAAGGAAATAATACGTACGGCATACAATGTACGTAGTACGAGATGATTTCCCGATGGACTACCAAGGCATTCTGGGAATCGATTTCCTGAAAAAACATCAAGCCGTAAAATTACAGCCGTATCGAAAGTTTACTTTACCACCGCGTAGCGAGACAATAATATCCGCGATAACCAACACAAATAAAGTAGGTATCGTAAGGGGCGAAGAAGTAATTCCGAGAATATTTATCGGTAACTGTAGAGTAAAACCGATAGACTTTATCTGCCCAATAAGCATAAGAAACGTTACTGAAAAGCCCGTCGAAATTATCACACCGCATATGTAACTCTAGAACAGGTGCCGGTGAATGACACGGTTGAGGTACTCACATTACCCGCAACGGAAGAGCGCAAATCAATTCAAAAACAACGCGAGAAATTACGTAAAAAACGCATGAAATTTTGAAATAATAAAGAAGGAAAGGCGTTAGAGCAGAGATGCGACAATTTTTGCGATGTACTTCATTTGGAAAACGATAAGCTAACACACACCACGGCGGTGAAACATGAAATCACGACGCGAGCTGATAGCGACCCGGCGAACGTCCGCCTACCCGAGAAGCATAAAGAAAGAGTAAATAAAAAATCTGACGTTTCAAAAGAAATAAAACTAC
>NC_092363.1:11412291-11477520 GCF_030848805.1 Temnothorax longispinosus | reverse complement strand
CGACGAGACTTGTAGGTTTGAATCCTACGTATCTTCTCTCCTCTGTTGTGCCGTACCTTGGCTCGCAGGGTCGGCACGGGATTCTTTAGGATCCGCCGGGAGGATGGAGAAAACACGTAGCCAGATTCTTGTTTAAATAACTTTTTAATAAACTTGCTGGTAGAACGATACAGATATTTTGTTATTTCACTGCCCTGACTTGCGGGCGTTCACTATAGAGTAGATAACGTTCGGTCGTGCGCGATATCGCCTTTCGGTCTAGACTGCCCGCCGCTTCTCAGAAAGGCGGGCTTTTATCACTTGCGCATTAGCTTCTGCGATGCTGACTTAGCTGTCAGCGCTTTTGCTTCCGGGTGAGTGCCCTGGAAGCCACTTGCAAAACCCGGAATGCCACCTCAGGTGAGTTTAGCAAGATCCGGAAGTAACGCTGATAGCTAGGTGTCGCAATTAGGGAGCGGTGACTTTTGCCACACAACACCTCCATCCACCGTCTCAAAATAAAGATAATACTCGAGCGGCAGGCAACGCATATAATCGTTCGCCCTAACGGAGTTTGCCACTGTCGTCTCTATCCACGCTCGCTCGCTCGCAGTTCGCTCTCCGATCTCTCTCCGCAGATAATGGGTAGCCAGATTCCATCGCGCGTCCTCCTTCACCACCCACGCACACGCGTGTGACGACAACGGTGTTTCGACTCTCGCCGATTCGTCGTCCGAATCGGACGAAAACTTGGGCATGGGCTCGCGACAGCGCAGTTCATCGTCCGATTCCTCGGGCGAGGGATAACGGCGATCGTTCATTCGCGAATGCGCATCGCTAATGCTACACTTTCGCCGCTAACGCGTCTAAATCAAAGTAAAAATCTCCATCTTCAGTCCGCCACATTAATGTTTCACCGTAATCATAAATATCGAGAAACCTCCGATGAGATCGGAGATCGGCGATTCCAATTTCGCGACGGATCAGATATCTCGTTACGTCGACGGTCCGCGGATCCCCATTTCTCACGAACGGATCCCCATTTATTACGAGCGGTTCGCTGATTTTCACGGACGGTTTCCTGATTTCAGAAAACCGATTGAACGTTGGTTTGCAAAGTTCTGCGTACTCGTCGCTTATACCACGTTAAGAGAGAAAAACACATTAACTTATACCGTTCCGATGCGCTTTACGCTGACGCGCCAATTCAATTTATACTCGTTCGTTATCTCAACGGAGGATGTACCTACCGGGATACACCCTTCCAGAAAGGGGACATCCGCTCGCCGCATCCTGTGAAAAAAACAAAAAGAGGAACTGACAAAAGCGACCTCGAACGAGTTCAAACGCGCACGAGCGCAAAAAAATTTAATCGCGATGACGCGCGATTCGGGGTGGACGAAGATAGGGTAGAAGTACCGGTTTCGGCCACTGCACCGGTAATGGCCACCACGAACACTTTCGAGGATTTTTCGTGTCTACACATAGTCAGTGACTGTTCAAAGCTGTCATTTTTCGAGACGTTATATATTTAAGCATTCAAGGTGGAAACAACGTGCATTTGTAATTGTTTTTTTATTATCTATATATATAAAATAGAATGTCTGTATGTATGTATGTATGTATGTTCTTTATACACTGTTAAACTATTCGACCGAATTTTTACCAAAAGTATATAAAATAGGGGTAGAATTTCCCGGAGAATGCTATAAACTGTATAGTTTTTTGTTACCGATCTTTTTGGGAATCTGTATCCGAACTGATAAAGGAATTTTTTTCGATTAAGAATATTAAAACACAAATGAAGTCGTTTGAAGAAAAACGACTCCCGGGCGAAGTCCGGGTAACCAGCTAGTACTTAATAAAATAGTGTACGTTGTGACAAGAAGGATACGAATATTCCAATCGTTACGTCAGCCGAAAAGACGTCGAGGTAAGATGTGCAACATTTTTAGGTTACGTAATTGTATAATAGCGCCCGGGAAGCTTACATATCGGTAGTGCAACATTTCTCTAAGAGGTTCAAAGTGTTCAAAAGCGAAAATATTAAAAATATTCGTATTAATAACGATGGCCATCATCGGTACATTAAATAATCCCTTTGCCCCAGTTTTAACCATCCTATTAAAACTGGTGCTTACTTGTCAAAATTAGATATTATACAAGGTCTGTTTTTTATAACTGAACTGGCTGCATTAGTTCAGAGTTTCTTTCTCCTTTCACACAATGTAGAGGGAGAAAAATAAACTCTCTAAACTAATGCAGCTAGTTCAGCTATAAAGAACAGACCTATCGTAGCATAATATTTTATGTTTTTACTTTATTTAATGATTCCTGGTGGTAATTGAAATTTATTAGCGGTTCTAGGCTACAATGCCGCCACAAAAAAAATCAACACAAAAGAAAAAAGAGTCAGTGAAAAAAAGAAAATTTTTTACATACTCTCTGCAGCAAGTGCAAAATGCTTTGGATGCTATACACAGTGGGACTTCTGTTTCACTAGCAAGTAAAATGTTTGATGTTCCACGTACAACATTGAGACGGAAGATTGAAAGCTCTATGCCAGAAACATTGGGACACACGGGCCCTCCTCCATTCCTCGGCTCTTACGTCGAAGAAAAATTATCTACGTGGCTGATTGAGACAAGTCGAATGGGCTTTCCAATCGATAAAGCATGTCTACTCTACTCAGTGAAACAAATAGTTGACACTGAAAATGTGCTAACTCCTTTTAAAGATAATCTTCCTGGAAGAAAATGGTTTGAGTCATTCATGAAAAGACATGGCCATAAGTGGGGCAGTAGGAAGCCACAACCGGTACAAGATGGCCAAAACTAATGAAAATGCACTTAACTTCTTTTCCCTCGTTTTTTATTGTCTTAGAGTCATTTTAACATTTTTACGATAAAAAAAAAACGAAAATATATCCCTCTAAATTGGACAATATATATGTGAAAGACCGCTGTAGTAATAATTATTCGAATCTGAAGCGTTTCAAGATGGTAATATGCTTAAAGTGGCCAAAAACGGTACTTCTACCCTAGTACTCGCGTCTCTCTCTCTCTCTCTCTCTCTCTCTCTCTCTCTCTCTCTCTCTCTCTCTCTCTCTCGAGAAGCCTCATCCTTGCGCGCGAACGTTCTCTCTCTCGCGCCACGATTAGCGGAGCGGGACGCGCGATTTCCGCGCGATCGATAGCGCGGTTGATAACGCGGCGGCGGAGCGGGACGCGCGATTTCCGCGTGATCGATAACGCGGTCGATAACGCGGCGGCGGAGGGGGACGCGCGATTTCCGCGCAATCGATAACGCGGTCGATAACGCGGTGACGAATCGGGGCGGATTTCCGCGCGCGACCGATAACGCGGTTGATAACGAGGATCCGCCGATCGGAGCGGCCGGGTTCGACGATTCCCCCCCTCCCCGGTGCCAACGTTGCGCAAAATTCCCCATCACCCGCCTAGGGAATTTACGTCTTTCAGGTTACCACAAAATACTGTCATCTGATTGGACAGCCTCGAGTCTTTGTTCTCAAATCTGATTGGACAGCGATAAGAACTTGTCCAGTTACTAGTAAATCGCGTGGGAAATTTTCCCCTGCAGTTCCCCCCTTTGATGAACCTATACCCTCCCCCTCGACCCCCTCGCCCATCTCTTACGGCGTTCTCCCCGCGTGCGCGCGGCCCGCCCCGCTTCCCCGCGGAAATACCCGGGCGCAGATGTATAGACTCTTCAGCAACTTATCGCGAATAATAATACTGCAAATAACATCGACTACTGCAATTAATATAATACCGCGAATAATAATACCGCAAATAACATCAACTGCTACAATTAATTACTAAAGCGATGGGTATCTCGCCATTACGCGATGATACCTCGCTCCTAATCTCAATAACTCCGCGAACGGCATTCCGCAATTACGCGACGGTACTTCGCGAAGTTCACCAAAATAATAATCCGAAAGATGCCTCGCATTACGCGATCGACACCTCGCCAATAGAGACGCGATTACGCGAAACGTATCTCACAATTTCGCGACAATCCTATGTCCGAATAATAACCCGAAAAGTGCCTCGCATTACGCGATCGACACCTCGCCAAATACACAAATCCGAATTCCACAAGGATAACTTTACAATGATTTTACAATTATGCGATCCCGCTTTACGGGACGGTATATACAACGTGGCTCTAATTACGCGGTAACTGTCGGCCGCGTGTGGTTCTTCGAGAAGGGCGATCACGTTTCACTCTCGGCCGGGCCCTCCGTCAGTGTTTCCTTCGGTAATTAATACACGGTATGCATGCTTCACGCGGCACTGCGCGATTCCCGGAAGGGCCTCGGCCTTGAGAAGAATCTTACTTGTTACTAAAATGCTCGAGTAGTGGCTTTACAATTTCATTGTCGCAAGCTCGGCAGCCGGTACTTCCCGGGATATTGCCTCACGCCACGCTGACACGACAGTGGCGATCCTCTCTGGCTCGGCGGGACCACACTGAGCCCGCGCGTCTGCGCGCCGTGCTTGCAAGCTCTCCTTGCCGATCAGCCCTTCGCAAGCGCTGCGTCCGATCCGATCGCCTACCTACCGCTCCTGTCGGCGCCTCTCGCGTCTGCTTCGCCCGCCGGCGGTGTGCTTGAAAGCTGCTATGAGTCCGGCTGTCCAGGCCGCGACTTCTGGACCAGTAATTCGACTGCCAGGCTGGACGTGCCATGGTTACGTCGACCGGTAGGCAGAATTTCGTAGGCGATAGGGTCGTCCTACACCCTTGGCTGGAATCTCGTTGGGGCGTCCCCCTGCCTGGATCCTCCATGAGCGGGCTTTATTTCGGGTTATTACATCGGGCTGAGCGCTCGCCCTGCGAGACGCTCAAAGCGGTATCGGCAATGGGCCCGAGCGTGACCCGCCTATCGGCCAACTTCTCCATAGAACGCCTCCGGTCAGTTCCCGCGGTGCGACTTAAGCTGTTACAACTTCTCCTGGCCATCTACTCTGCATCTGTAAGTCTCGCAAAAAAATGTAATTTCTAATAGATTACGCGGTCACCTCGCTCCTTTCGGATAGAAGCGACATCCCGGACGTTCCCCTCGGGCGAGCTACCATCTGGACAGGGGACGTAACCCTGTCACGTCACAATTAGTAGCAAATAAATGAGGATTCTAGGCCGGGTGCTCCGAGGGGGGAGAGGGGCAGGGAAAGTTCCGCGGCGCGGGGCACTTCATGCCCGGTGAGCGAGGGGTCCGCGGGAAGGGGGGGGGTACGATCTGCGTTTTCGAACGCCGCGGGGAGAGGAGGATACAGTGTACGGTCTGCGAGGGGTCCGCGGGGTGAGAGGGGACCGCGTTGACGACCCGTGTAAGGGATTCGCGTTTTTGGGCGCCGCGGAGAGAGGGGGGTATCGCGTTACGGTCCGCGGTGAAGGGGGTCCGCGTGACGTCACACGGCGCGCTCCCGCTCGCGGTCTCTCTCTCTCGCTCTTGTTCCCCCTCGTGTTCTCTCTTCCGCCCGCATCTTCTCGTTCGTGTTCTCTCCCGCTCGCGGATGTTCTCTTTCGCTCCCGTTCTTTCTCGCGTTCACTTTCTCGCCCGCATCTTCTCTTTCACTCTCCATTTGCCTTCTTACCTATCCTCATGTTTGCGTCCTCTCTCACTTGCCATCTCCATCATTCGCCTATCTATTTGCGTTCTCTCTCTCTCTCTCTCTCTCTCTCTCTCTCTCGCATCTTCTCGGTTACGTTCTCTTTTTCTTATTCACCCGCCCATTAATTGGACTACATGCCCTCCTCTAAAAACTAATTTTTTTAAATATATTAAGTATGTATTAAACAATTAAACTATACCATAAGAATTCTAATACTTTAAAAAACAAAATTTTTTTTTAAATAAAGAAGGCTAATAACGCAGCTTGTATTTAAGTATCCAAAAGTATTCTGTTCCGGATTCGCCGGTACTCCGGAATTTAAGTTATATTGAGATATTTGCGTACGTGTTCACGCGTCACCGACAATGGGATCACGCGCCATGCTTCCGCATACCGGCGTCGCTTCTGGATTTGACATTTCGCGTGTTATGCGACGATCCTGCGAGCTCAGTTGAAGCTCGACGGACCTCTGATATAAACCTATCCGAGACGATAGGCAATGAGACTATTTCTCGCGCCATAACGTGTCTGCGTTTTGACCACGAAGTGTGGTCGTGATTTACGTTAATCGCCAGAAACTGGCTTCCCGTGATATTGAGAGCAAGCTGGGCGCGAGTGGAGTAGCTCTCCTCGAAGATCTCAACGCTTGTTCTCAGCGACGCATCGATCGTCTACGCTACAGCTCCTCAAGATCTCCGCTCTGTTCTCGCGCTCAAGATCTTTGTTCGATTCTCTCGCATCAAGATCTCCATTCGGTACTCGCGTCTCAAGATTTCCGCTTCAAGATATCCGTTTCATTGCGTGCGTTAATTTCTAATCTGGTTGCTCCAATCGACGTTCATTCCGTCACGCTCCGCCCTCGTGCCCGATTATTTACGTGCACGGGTCTCTGGTCCGTCGAAGCAATCATATTAAAATCAGCGTCCTTGTGCACATAGAACTATGTAAATCGAGAATATACTGACATTAAATTATAACTCGCGAGTGCTTTATTAGAGTGTCCCGGTGAACCGTCGACCCTTCTGACAAGGGTGTCCCAGACATCTTCATACAATCCTCAACACATTCTTTAATCTACATAATTATGTATCGCAAATACTTTTGTTGTGTCCTAGTAGAGAACTGAAGAGGCCCGAGGTGAAAGAAAGGAACGTGTGAATGTATCTGAACTATATAATTCCACTCGTGTCTTTCTCGGTACACACTCGGATAACGAATCCGTTATGAGAAGGACCGTCTCACAGTGGGGCAATAGTAACTTTTTTTGTTCATTTCAACCTGGAGGGCGCAAAAATGGACCAATCATGACGAATTTTTTTTTAAAATGCAGCTAATTGAATTTTCCACAAAATGCTCTGGCTGGATTTTTGAAAAAAATGTTGTATTTTGTTTATTTACAATTGCGTGCAAAAAATCGAAATCCTTCAGTTAAGTCTTCGATCCTTCTGAGTAATGACATCATATTTCTATGCAAATCAATATATTAAGGTTATGTGATTGATTGAACACGGAAATGCCTCAAATTTTACGAAATTTAAAATTCAAAATGGCGGATTCAATATGATGATCACTGATTTCAGAGAAAAATTCGATTTTTCGGTGGAAAATTGAAATTAATAGTTTTTCTAGGTCAATGAGAGAGACAGAGAGAGAGAAAGAGAGAGAGAGAGAGAGAGAGATCATGAATTTGCCATAAGATTTATAAGATTCAAGATGGCGGATACAATATGGCGGATGGTTTTTACGAAAAACAATACAATAGTTGCGTTAAAAATTGTTATCAATGGGGTTTTTTTATATAGAGGTCGCTGATTATTTATTTTTTATATTTTTTATTTTTTATTTTATATATTTTAATTTTTAAAATTTTTTATTTGTTACTAACGTAAATTGTTACGTTGAAAATTATTATCATAATTTTGATGGATGAATGGATGGATGTATGGATAGATGGATGGGATGGGTGATTTTCAGTTATTCTTATTATTTTATTCTCATATAATTTATCATGATTGTATCAGCTCAGTAGCTTCTGGAAGCAAGTCCAGATCCTTCTTCGTTATTTCTTTTTTCAGGCTCGAAATGTAAGGGTCTGATGAAACTAGAAGGAAATGCATAAGATCCTCATTCGTATCCGATCGAGAGGTTTTTCGGGTTCTCTCCTCTCTTCCTCTTTTTAGATCCTTATTCCTCGCTTCTTGGGCATCTTCTGATAAATGTCCACTTGGAATCACAAGTGAGTCCAAAATATCAGCTCCATGGATGAAAACCTTATGCATAGAAGCTGGCATATAATACCAGCTATATTTTTCAACGTATTGTCTTGCAGTTTCGAATGAAAACTCCCTGAATTTCATCGTATCAATTTCTTTTCCAGATGACAACGTTTGAAGAATGACGTACAATCTTCTCAAAATTTCCTCATCAAAACCAATTATTCTTGCTATTATCTCATAATTGCGGAAAAATTTTCGAGCTGTATTCCCGTCATTGGTTGACCCACTACCTTGCTTCACAGAATCGACTAGCAGACCCAACTCTCTACGGATATCATCTTGTATTCGTTTCTTATTCTTTTCAAGTGATTCTTTGTCTTCCTTTTCTCTTGCTATCCATTTCTTAAAAGATAATCTGTAGGATATATGTAATACACATTCCATGAACCTAATCCAGCAATGCAAGCTCTGCAATCCAAATTGATGCGCGGATAAATCGACTGTCTTTTTCAACAGATGGTCTAACTTATTCATTTCTGACGGTGTAGCTTTGCACACAACACATACACTAGCAGATGATGTATTCGTTATCACCTGTACTATTTTACCATCTACCATCGTACAAAATAATGTGTGACCCACAAGAATAATCTTTCCACATATATGCAATTCTGTTGATTTTAAAGACCCAATTTGATTAAATATATCTCCCATTTCTAATTTGATTTTCTCTTTAGATTCCTTGACAAAATCGAATTTTATCGGTCTACAGTATTTCGTCGATGAAGTACGAGAGTTTTGCCATATTACACTTTTTTTCTGTTCTTTCTCATCAATTTCGATACGTATTGGTACTGTCGATAACATGAAAGCACTTTCGTCGTTGTTATTCAAATCGTTATAGTGCTGCTTATAACGATTAAACCCTAAACAACCATCACCACCATACTTGGATATCATCATGAAATTGCTTGTATTACTATTCAAAATAGCTTGACTTATCTTTTCTATTTTCATCATTCTTTGAACCGTATGATCAAGGAGATCTTGAAGAGCAATGCAAGCACCATTTTCTGATATTTGAATTGGAGGATAACACTCGGTCTTTGCAGAGGTCACTGACTTGTATGATGGTAAAACATCATAGTTTTTTTCCTTCAACTTTCCCCTTATTAATTCATATTGCGCTTTCGACAACTTAGCATCAAGCAGTAAGGCAAGTGCCTCTTCAGACGTGAACTTCATGATTCCATGTGAGCAATCTTGTTTCTCATGCGTATTATTACCCTCAGACTTTCGTAATTTAGATTGACATACTTCAAGCATTTCTGAAGGAGGAATATTGTGCAGTGCATTTTCAATTCTCCTTTTTTGTGTGCTTTTGGAGCACTTCCCGAAACTTTTCAACTCTCGATTTGTCTCACTAATTGCTGATACAACGAAATCAGAGTCCAACCACAACTCATTGTCGCTTAAGAATCTATTTTTATTGTAGAAAGAACTCTTGAGTCTCGAACAAAAGCCACTGACGAAATACTTTCTCAACTTTTGTAACACCAACCTACATATGGTCGAGTTCAAGTTGAATTTGTCATTCAAGTACTTAATGACTATATCAGAGACCCTGTTTTTCAGGGAAGAAAAGTCGTTGTCGAGTGAATCAATGAGTATGTTGAATAGTTCACGATTCGAAACTCTTATGAGATCCATTTTTCAATAATACTGAAAATTGAATACCTAATATAAGTGATATATTCAAATGTAATAATTACAAATATTCAAACGTATAAAAGAAAAACTTGATTTATTGATCGTTCTTATTTACGAATGCAAAGGACGATGTTGAATAGCGAGTCAATTTCTCGACTATTTATGAACTAATGAAACACTGATTAACAATATAAAGCAAAAGCAAGTGAAAAGGCGAAAATTATGTATACCTTGGAATAATTTTTGAGTATGGTTTGCAAATATGGTAGTTATAGAAATAGTCCTGATAATTGAATACTTTACATTACGTATCAGTCATATAGTAGATTGTAATTTAATGGCGAGATATTACAATATTTATGGAACCTAAAAAAATATGAAAGTTATAAATCTACAAACTCTCAAGTTACTTGAGAAAGCAACTTCAACGTTTTGAAGGAAAATACTATTTCAATGGAATATCTGTGGGAACAACAAGCTATAACTTTATAAATAGACAATTACTTTATACTATTGATACTAATATAATAATAATCACTTGTATGCTCGGAATAATTAACCTTTGTTGTGCACACTGGGTCTTTTAGATCCCAGCGTATTTTTAAACGCGTTTTTCTAATACGTACCTATGTATAGGTACGTATTAAATACGTACCTATCTAATAACTATGTATACGATCTTGAAGTGTTATCCCTAAACTACAGGTAGATGGCAGCACAGGTCCCGATCCGCATTATACGTATTAGAAAAACGCGTTTAAAAATACGCTGGGGTCTAAAAGACCCAGTGTGCACAACAAAGGTTAATTATTCCGAGCATACAAGTGATTATTATTATATTAGTATCAATAGTATAAAGTAATTGTCTATTTATAAAGTTATAGCTTGTTGTTCCCACAGATATTCCATTGAAATAGTATTTTCCTTCAAAACGTTGAAGTTGCTTTCTCAAGTAACTTGAGAGTTTGTAGATTTATAACTTTCATATTTTTTTAGGTTCCATAAATATTGTAATATCTCGCCATTAAATTACAATCTACTATATGACTGATACGTAATGTAAAGTATTCAATTATCAGGACTATTTCTATAACTACCATATTTGCAAACCATACTCAAAAATTATTCCAAGGTATACATAATTTTCGCCTTTTCACTTGCTTTTGCTTTATATTGTTAATCAGTGTTTCATTAGTTCATAAATAGTCGAGAAATTGACTCGCTATTCAACATCGTCCTTTGCATTCGTAAATAAGAACGATCAATAAATCAAGTTTTTCTTTTATACGTTTGAATATTTGTAATTATTACATTTGAATATATCACTTATATTAGGTATTCAATTTTCAGTATTATTGAAAAATGGATCTCATAAGAGTTTCGAATCGTGAACTATTCAACATACTCATTGATTCACTCGACAACGACTTTTCTTCCCTGAAAAACAGGGTCTCTGATATAGTCATTAAGTACTTGAATGACAAATTCAACTTGAACTCGACCATATGTAGGTTGGTGTTACAAAAGTTGAGAAAGTATTTCGTCAGTGGCTTTTGTTCGAGACTCAAGAGTTCTTTCTACAATAAAAATAGATTCTTAAGCGACAATGAGTTGTGGTTGGACTCTGATTTCGTTGTATCAGCAATTAGTGAGACAAATCGAGAGTTGAAAAGTTTCGGGAAGTGCTCCAAAAGCACACAAAAAAGGAGAATTGAAAATGCACTGCACAATATTCCTCCTTCAGAAATGCTTGAAGTATGTCAATCTAAATTACGAAAGTCTGAGGGTAATAATACGCATGAGAAACAAGATTGCTCACATGGAATCATGAAGTTCACGTCTGAAGAGGCACTTGCCTTACTGCTTGATGCTAAGTTGTCGAAAGCGCAATATGAATTAATAAGGGGAAAGTTGAAGGAAAAAAACTATGATGTTTTACCATCATACAAGTCAGTGACCTCTGCAAAGACCGAGTGTTATCCTCCAATTCAAATATCAGAAAATGGTGCTTGCATTGCTCTTCAAGATCTCCTTGATCATACGGTTCAAAGAATGATGAAAATAGAAAAGATAAGTCAAGCTATTTTGAATAGTAATACAAGCAATTTCATGATGATATCCAAGTATGGTGGTGATGGTTGTTTAGGGTTTAATCGTTATAAGCAGCACTATAACGATTTGAATAACAACGACGAAAGTGCTTTCATGTTATCGACAGTACCAATACGTATCGAAATTGATGAGAAAGAACAGAAAAAAAGTGTAATATGGCAAAACTCTCGTACTTCATCGACGAAATACTGTAGACCGATAAAATTCGATTTTGTCAAGGAATCTAAAGAGAAAATCAAATTAGAAATGGGAGATATATTTAATCAAATTGGGTCTTTAAAATCAACAGAATTGCATATATGTGGAAAGATTATTCTTGTGGGTCACACATTATTTTGTACGATGGTAGATGGTAAAATAGTACAGGTGATAACGAATACATCATCTGCTAGTGTATGTGTTGTGTGCAAAGCTACACCGTCAGAAATGAATAAGTTAGACCATCTGTTGAAAAAGACAGTCGATTTATCCGCGCATCAATTTGGATTGCAGAGCTTGCATTGCTGGATTAGGTTCATGGAATGTGTATTACATATATCCTACAGATTATCTTTTAAGAAATGGATAGCAAGAGAAAAGGAAGACAAAGAATCACTTGAAAAGAATAAGAAACGAATACAAGATGATATCCGTAGAGAGTTGGGTCTGCTAGTCGATTCTGTGAAGCAAGGTAGTGGGTCAACCAATGACGGGAATACAGCTCGAAAATTTTTCCGCAATTATGAGATAATAGCAAGAATAATTGGTTTTGATGAGGAAATTTTGAGAAGATTGTACGTCATTCTTCAAACGTTGTCATCTGGAAAAGAAATTGATACGATGAAATTCAGGGAGTTTTCATTCGAAACTGCAAGACAATACGTTGAAAAATATAGCTGGTATTATATGCCAGCTTCTATGCATAAGGTTTTCATCCATGGAGCTGATATTTTGGACTCACTTGTGATTCCAAGTGGACATTTATCAGAAGATGCCCAAGAAGCGAGGAATAAGGATCTAAAAAGAGGAAGAGAGGAGAGAACCCGAAAACCTCTCGATCGGATACGAATGAGGATCTTATGCATTTCCTTCTAGTTTCATCAGACCCTTACATTTCGAGCCTGAAAAAAGAAATAACGAAGAAGGATCTGGACTTGCTTCCAGAAGCTACTGAGCTGATACAATCATGATAAATTATATGAGAATAAAATAATAAGAATAACTGAAAATCACCCATCCCATCCATCTATCCATACATCCATCCATTCATCCATCAAAATTATGATAATAATTTTCAACGTAACAATTTACGTTAGTAACAAATAAAAAATTTTAAAAATTAAAATATATAAAATAAAAAATAAAAAATATAAAAAATAAATAATCAGCGACCTCTATATAAAAAAACCCCATTGATAACAATTTTTAACGCAACTATTGTATTGTTTTTCGTAAAAACCATCCGCCATATTGTATCCGCCATCTTGAATCTTATAAATCTTATGGCAAATTCATGATCTCTCTCTCTCTCTCTCTCTTTCTCTCTCTCTGTCTCTCTCATTGACCTAGAAAAACTATTAATTTCAATTTTCCACCGAAAAATCGAATTTTTCTCTGAAATCAGCGATCATCATATTGAATCCGCCATTTTGAATTTTAAATTTCGTAAAATTTGAGGCATTTCCGTGTTCAATCAATCACATAACCTTAATATATTGATTTGCATAGAAATATGATGTCATTACTCAGAAGGATCGAAGACTTAACTGAAGGATTTCGATTTTTTGCACGCAATTGTAAATAAACAAAATACAACATTTTTTTCAAAAATCCAGCCAGAGCATTTTGTGGAAAATTCAATTAGCTGCATTTTAAAAAAAAATTCGTCATGATTGGTCCATTTTTGCGCCCTCCAGGTTGAAATGAACAAAAAAAGTTACTATTGCCCCACTGTGAGACGGTCCTTCTCATAACGGATTCGTTATCCGAGTGTGTACCGAGAAAGACACGAGTGGAATTATATAGTTCAGATACATTCACACGTTCCTTTCTTTCACCTCGGGCCTCTTCAGTTCTCTACTAGGACACAACAAAAGTATTTGCGATACATAATTATGTAGATTAAAGAATGTGTTGAGGATTGTATGAAGATGTCTGGGACACCCTTGTCAGAAGGGTCGACGGTTCACCGGGACACTCTAATAAAGCACTCGCGAGTTATAATTTAATGTCAGTATATTCTCGATTTACATAGTTCTATGTGCACAAGGACGCTGATTTTAATATGATTGCTTCGACGGACCAGAGACCCGTGCACGTAAATAATCGGGCACGAGGGCGGAGCGTGACGGAATGAACGTCGATTGGAGCAACCAGATTAGAAATTAACGCACGCAATGAAACGGATATCTTGAAGCGGAAATCTTGAGACGCGAGTACCGAATGGAGATCTTGATGCGAGAGAATCGAACGAAGATCTTGAGCGCGAGAACAGATTTCGATTTAGTTTCGATTTAGTAGAGAAGCTGCAGCTGCAAAAGATGTCTCGTAACATGTACAAAGACAATAATACTGTGAGCCTGCATTTGGTCATTTGACCTTCGAAGATTTTGGATCATAGCGCGTTGAGCTCCTAATGAGAAAGGTTACAAACGTAGATGTTTAAAAAATTATATGTTTGTAAAAAATTTAAAAAAAATTAATTGACCTTTATTTGACTATGACGCCTCCACTCAAGGTCAAATTTTTTTAAATCAAAGTCTGTCCCCCTTGCTACCCTATATTCTCTCCAAACCGTGTTTTGGTATCTTTACTAGTTACCGAGATATTCCGACTAAAAGTTTTCAAATTGACACACCCTGTATATACAGGGTGAATTTTAATGGATGTCCCATTCACAATTGTCATCTGCCAATTTGTCTCAATTTTTTTTCTATATATATAAAAAAATTTTCCATTTTGTAACGAAGACGTAAAGTTTAACAATTATTCTATATAAGTGAAGTGCTCTTTATCAAAAAAAGGATGCTCGATGAAGTATTGATGGTAAAAGGATGGGACATCCATTAAAATTCACCCTGTATATATTATATAAAATATATATTTAGTTTTTATACATATATATATATATATATATATATATATATAATATATATATATAATATATATACTAAGTTATATATATATATATATATATATATATATATATATATACCGGGTGTCTGAGACCACCCGCCCACTCCTTTTCTTTCAAAAACTAAGCATTTTAGAGAAAAACGTTCCAGACAAAAATTGTATGGTTTTGAGGGGAACATAAGATGGTGTCATTGATTTGACCTTGGGTGGCATCGTTAAGGACAGGTCAAGGACACCTTCAGTTTCTTAAATGGAACCCCCTATTTTGTATTGCATATTCTTATAGCTTATGTCGAGAGCTTTCCAAAACACTATAATTAAGTATTCTTTAGAGACGGTGGAATACTAGTGCAAGTTGAAATTGAGTTGTTTTTGTACTTTAAGATATGATATTACGTTAAGATGATATTATAGTATTCCCCCCAAACTCATAAAAACGATATTGTTTTTAGTTTTGACGTGTCTAATAATAGCTGCGCAATGACTTTAACATTTTAACATGTAAAAATCTTGAAATTTTTAGAAACTAAAGAAATAAATCAGAATATTATTTTAAAATAAGCAATTTATATTTGTATAGTTACATGTATTTTTGTATAGTTACATGTATAGTTACATGTATTTTTACTATTCAGATTACGTTATAAAATAGATATGTTATTAGTGCAATATGATGTTTCACTGAACCACACTAAACTTGCACTATTATTGCACTATCGCAGTTTTCATTGAAACCTAGTACAGCGCTGGTGCTGCACTAGTTTTCCAAGTAAAAAACGCTATAACTGTACAGAATTTTCAAAAAAAGATAAGATACAAGACAAGACATACAGACGTATATTATACTATATGATAGAAAAGGACAGAAAAAGGTATAACAACGATGACAATGACGTTTTTAAATTGATATTTCAACATATAAACTTTATATCGTAATACCTTTGCTCCTAGAGCATGTAGAGAAAAATAAGGATATTTTTAAAATTCAAATCAAACACAAGCTATCGATTAAGTATTGTGAGAATTCAATCGGTCCAGCTGTTTCTAAGATCCAATAACCTAGGTACTCGCAATTGGCTCACGTATAGATACGTATAGATACGCGTCATGCTCCGCATTTACTTGACGAAAAACACTACTGTGTTTATTGATGAAGAAATCGTACCATTTGATAACGTTTTATTTATATCATAAACTTGTGTAATTGAAAAATATATTAAACGTTGAAAGACATTCTTTATGGATGTTTTCCGTTTTTCGTTTTCGGTTATGGCGAGAAAAATGGAATAATGTAAAAAACAGAGAAAGTAAAAGAGGTGAGGGAAAGGAACATATGTACATTCCTATGGATTAATGAGGAAATTAATTTTTACTCCCGACTGCTGCCAACCGAACGAGGGAGTATGCATTTTACCGAGGACAGTTTGTTGTTATAGTTTTTTTATTTATAGTTATAAAAATTTTTAGAATGCCTAAGTAGTCTAAGAATATCTAAAAGGTATTTGTATATTAATCTCTCTCTCTCTCCCCCTCCTCAAAATGTTTTTACTTGTATTACTATGTCTACTAATCTTATCGTGTGTCTCAAAATGTTCAAAAACATCGTTTTTGTTCAAAATACTTCTGAGGTTTTATTGTTAGTTATATACCTAAATAAAACAAAAATCAATAGATATCCATTTAAGAATATTGTATTGATATTTTTATTTGAAGGATCCCGTTTGACTATGTTGTAATTGCCAGATTCCTGATTGACCACGTTGCAATTGCCCACAAATGAACACGTTGCAAATGAGCATCGTTGCGATTGATCACGCATTACGGTTGGCCGTGCATTGTAATTCGCTACGCATTGCAATAAGTACAGTGCGATTGATCCTGCCTTTTAATATAAATCTTAAAATATGTGATCGGGGAGCCACTCCGTGATCCATCTTCTGTAGTTTAAAAAGTATTTGAATTACAGTTTACTTGGATATTACTTGGATTAATTGGAAACGTAAGTCCATTCCACATTGGTTTGCAGTGAGAAACAAGATCTATCATTGTATTTTTCCATGTAGGTTTTAATTTTTCGCGCAAAACGATGTCCATACCATATCACTTCTTAGTTTTTGCACCTAGCAATATCAATGTTACAATTATATGTATCAATTATATGTATATTTCATATTTCGCGCACTATTTCAATCAAAATGCATGCTTGTATCACTTTACTTCGTTGATATGATAAATTTTGTTTACCTTTAATTACCTATATGATGTTTTAACATTTAATTACTTTTTAGAGCTGAACGGGGATTGTTTCGCCCCGGAGGCGAGATTTGCGAAATTAGCGCGTTTGCTCGAAGGACCAGAGGGGGGTAGTTAAAATCCCCTCACGACTAATGATAAACAAATGCAAGATGCGTATGCAGCAAATCAGTCGGAAAGCGATAAGCGACTCACCGGGATGCGCCGGTCGCCTTGGCTCCGCCGGGCTTCGTCCTGTCCAAGCCTCGTGGCCGCTCAGGTGTCCTCGTCTGATTGCGCATGCAAAACGTAAAGCAAGGCAGGCACGTGCAAGCAAGCGAGAGCAAAAGCAGTAGCGAGCGTAGGCGAGAAGTCGTGATCATGCGGCCGGCGCTCCTCAAGATCCCTTCGTATGCGTGCCGTAAGACGGCTGGCCAAAAATGTGTGTGTGCCGTAGGACAGCTGGACTATCAATGTGAATCCTCTCCGCGGTCCTGCAATGTGCCACGGGCGAGTAGTTGCTCCCTTTTTGGGGGGAGCAGATGCTGTCGGCGGATGAGCGATGGCAGCACCGATAGGTGAGTCGCATAATTCTACTGCTCGCGATTTGCCGACGTTTCACGCAAAATTACAAAGAAACAATAACTAAACTAGTGACAATTTTATAACGCTTATTTACAACTATATACAAGGCGATACGCCGAACATACGCAGCAACTCTGGGTGCTTAGCTTCGTATGAGATGGCGGAATGAGTCAGTCTGCCGCCCACCCTGAGGACTCCGCAAACGTCCAAGAAAGGGGCGAGCTTTCGCAGAGGTTTGGAGCAACTCTGATTGCGTCTTAATCTACTAATATCCTCTGCAAAACAACGCGATTAAACGAATTTGACGAAATATAATAAAGTCGAATTCGATTTGATCCACGGCGAGAATGAACGTGTTTGGTCTAGTTCTATTAACGAATCGGAGACAATATGCGAACACTTTAATGAGTTTGTCTAACGACGAAAAGCGGTCAAGAAGCGAATCGACAACCGTAATAGAATTTACGCCATCGGCAGGATTCATGGAGACGAACGCGCGAGAATTTTCTTCCTCCTCGGGAAGATCCTCAACTTCCAATGTCGTTTCTTGAGTGGGTTCGAATTCGACGAGCCACGCAGGGCCGGTCCACCACAGCGGGTGTTCGACTAGTTCCTGGGGAAACAAGCCCCTTGAACAATCCGCGGGGTTAGATTTGGTATCAACATGTTTCCAGCAAGAGATGTCTGTGTTGGACTGGATGCGTGCGACGCGATTGCGCATGAACGTCTTCCAACGGTGCGGAGCCGAGCGTATCCACGCGAGGATAACCTCAGAATCCGACCAAGCGTATGTGTCGTCGATGGCAACTTTAGGTCGGAGAATTTTCCCGACATATTCTAACAAATCTGACAGCAGAACAGCCGCGGAAAGCTCGAGTCTCGGTAATGTGATGGCCTTGATGGGGGCCACCTTTGATTTGGTGATGAGCATACGGATCACTACACCACTCTCGGCGACGATTCTAATGTACACAATGGCTCCGTAGCCCTGCTCACTCGCGTCACAAAATCCGTGAATCTCTCGCCTGACTACGTTATCTACCGCGATAGTGCGAGGTATGCGAATGGAGGCTAACGCGGAGAGCTCCGACTTGTATCTTTCCCGTCTAGAACATATCTTCAGAGGAGGCCTGTCATCCCACTCCAGTTTAAGGATCCAGAGTCGCTGGATCAGTCGCTTGGCTGCGAACGTAAGCGGTGTTAAGAACCCCAATGGATCAAAGATGCAAGCTAGTTCAGAGAGAATGGTGCGTTTGGTGCAGTCTCTGTCCAACGGGTTGACCTGAAAGCCAAAGCTGTCCGTTTGAGGATATCAACGAAGTCCGAGTACCTTGAAAAACTGATCCTCCGGTGATTCAAAGGACAGTAACGACTGGCTACGGAGTTCCAGATCAAGATTGGCTAAGACCGACGGATGGCTACTGGCCCACTTTCTGAGTTCAAAGCCGGCAGTTTTAAGTAAGGCTTGTAGCTGCCGCTGAAGCTCGCGGGCTTTCTCTTCTGATTCAACGCTCGCCACCACATCGTCGACATAAACACTTTCCTCTAGGACAGCCGCGGCCAACAGGTAACTTATTTTGTCTTCAGCCGCTAACTTCAACAAGCAAGCAATCGCTAGGAACGGAGAGCATGTCAATCCGAAGATGACGGTCAACAAAAGGTAGTCCAAGATCGGGTCGTGTTCTGAGAAACGCCACAAGATTCGCTGGTAGTCACACTAACCGAGTTCGACCAAGATTTTAAGGAACATCTGCTTGACGTCCGCGGTGAGCACCACGAGGCCGATCCGGAATTTCAATAATATCTCAACTATATCTGATTTTAGCTTAGGACCGGATCGCAGCACTTGATTCAGCGAGACGCCGTTCAGATCCTTAGCTGATGCGTCAAACACGACATGTAATTTCGTAGTTGTGCTATCTGATTTGAATACCCCATGATGGGGTAGGTAGAAGACAGGTCCGTTTACTGGGAACGGCTGCTTAATCAATCTCATATAGCCATTATCCAAATAATCCTGCATAAACTTACTATAATTCATTTTAAATTCTGGGTCTAATTTGAAGCGACGCTCAAGTGCGCGAAATCGGTTCAAAGCTACTTGATGCGTGCCAACAAAACAAGGTTTATCCTTTGTGAAAGGATACGACACTACAAAGCGACCAGATACATCGCGACGCGTGGTCCGCCCAACGTCTATCTTTCTGTGAATACGGCGGAGCTGTAGGGATCTCGTCTAATTGCCAAAATCGACTAAGAGATGCATCTAGAGAATCGAGAGTTAGAAACAAATGTGTAGGCTGAGATGCTTGCGTCGACACTGAGCCAACCAGAACCCAGCCAGCCAAAAATAGAATTAAAGGCGTCTGGTTCACCTTTCCTCCCTACACGACGACCGTCCCGAATCAACGAAGCAAAGATATCTGCGCCGATTAAGATGTCGACGGGACCAGGTCGGTGATACTGCGGATCAGCAAGCTTTAATCTCTGTAGATGTTTCCACGCCCTGGGTTCAACCTGACTACCAGGTAACTGGGCGGAGATGCGTGGAAGAACCGTATCCTCTATTGGAATGCGCGTGTTGCCCTGTGCTTGAATCACGACTGAGGTGTTACCCCGGGTGGCCGCTGTCTTAGTATCATTCACCGCTAAAATTATAGTACGACACTTGGTTTGTCCGAAACCACCCTTTTGCATGCAGTTTTCCGAAATAAAGTTCAGTTGACTAGCACTATCTAAAAGAATGCGAACAGGGAAGGGATTCCCGTAGACGTCGAGAGCTTCGGCCTGCACCGTTGACAGTAATACAGTCGAACTCGATTTCGCAATGCTAGTCATGGTGACGAGGGGCTCATTATTTTGCGGCGACGAACTCTTATCGACTGCCGATTCGGAGGAGGCTCCGGTATCCGCGAGGATACTCGCTGAACCCGAATTCCGTTCGAAGTGCAACAACGTATGATGCTTGGCTTGGCACGACCGACACGTCTTCGTCGATGTGCAATTGTTAATGCCATGACCCGCGCGAAGGCAGTTAAAGCATAAATTCGCAGTTTTCGCCGTTGAGTACCTTTCCCCCGGAGACAATTTCAGGAATTGAGGGCACTTGAAAAGAGATGTTATTCCTTGCACACCGGACACTCGGCGGTTCGAGTTGCAAGCGACGAAGCCGACGCGGAATTTTTCGGCGAAGACGACTGCGATTTGAGCAACATGTTCGAGGGGCCCGACACGGACGCGAGGACCCGGCAGTGATCTGAGAGGAACTTTGTAAGTTGCGCATACTTTGGTATTTCCTCTGCCCGGTGTTCGGATTCAAATTTCTCGCGAAGCGAACGAGGTAGTTTTTCTAGCAGGAATTTGAGTAGTAGGTAGTCCCAAGAGTCCGTGGGAAACTCTAACAGGTTCAATGCCCGCGTATTCTCGGTAAATGTGTCCAACAGCGTACGCAGAGGGGCGGGTGACGTTTTTAACGGCTTGGCGTTCAGCATCAAATCCACGTGGTAATCCGTTAAAACTCGTCTGTTCTGATATCGCGCAATTAAGGCGTCGTAAGCTATCGCGTAGTTATTGGCGGAAAGGGGGAGGTTCTTGACGACGTTAAGCGCTTCCCCTTTCAATGAGGCCACCAAATACTGATACTTCTCCATGGAGGAGATACTCCGGTTCTCGTGAATGGAAACGTTGAATAACGCGATGAACGAAGGCCAAAGCGCGAGATCTCTCGAGAATTCCGGAAGTGAGATTTTGGGCAGTCGGATAGACGACGTTTGGACCGGGGCCTGAGCGGCCGCGGCGGCCGCTCGGTCGGCGCCCACGATCTTCTCATAACGCCCGATCACTCCGAAGCGCATCGTGTCGAATTCCTTGCGAATCGCGTTCTCAGCGGTGAACTCATCGTCTGAGGCGTTTTGAATTATTTTGAGGTGGGTTGCCTCAAATTCATACCATACCATAATTTTATATTTAATTATTTGAAATTCTTTGATGTTTTTATTGAATCGCTATCTTATTTAAGGGAAACAGCGATAATCATCCCATAGTTTTAGAACGTCCTTCGACGTTGTCCGATGCCCAGTTTTCACTTCTAGGTTTTTTAGTAATTTTTTCGGTTTTTACGCGAGATAGGGAACTAGCCTATCGTCGCAACCCCTAACCTTGGGGATCATTCTGGACCAACTGCTTAACGTCTCTTCTGAAAGACGGAGCCCAGTTTTCTCCGCACGGGAACTGTCTTCTTGTGCGTGAGAGAGTGCAGCTTTTTTTTCGGAAAATTAATTCCATGCTACATGGCTCTAATGGACTCAAACCCGGTTCCACAGATTACGAGTCTGGCGCTCTACCATTAGACCACACTACTCCCTTATACATATATATATATATATATATATATATATATATATATATATATAATAGTGTTCCTGTAACTCCTATGAGGAGCATAGGGCTTTCACAAAGCTTCGCCAACGGACCCGATTTGCCGCCAGTGCTTTCACTTCATTCCAGGTTTTTCCTTGCGTTTCGGCTTTTTTGATAACGGTGCGCCTCCAGGTTGTTTTTGGGCGTCCGCGCTTTTGCGTACCTTGCGGGTTCCATTTCAATGCTCCCCTAGTTATGTCGTGTGGCGCTTTCCTGAGTGTGTGGCCGATCCACATCCATTTACGCTTCTTTATTTCTTGCTGTATTGGGACCTGCCCGCATAGATCCCATAGTCGGTCATTGCTTATGGTGTTGGGCCAGAAAATCTTCAAAATTCTGCGTAAGCATTTGTTTATGAAGACCTGTAATGTGTGGACAATGCCTTTCGTGAGACGCCATGTTTCGCATCCATACAGCAGTACTGGTTTGACATTGGAGTTGAAGATACGCAATTTGGTATTCCTGTTAAGTTGGTTTGATGACCAGATGTTCTTTAGCAAGGCAAAAGCCTGTTGAGCCTTCCTGATTTTACATGACACATCTTTCTCTGTACCGCATTCCGTGGTTACCGTACAGCCAAGACAGCAGAAAGATTTTACCCGCTCAATTTCCTCCCCTTGTATATAGAGCTTGTTCCGATTTATTATTTGTACCAATACGCATCTCCTTGGTCTTGTAAACATTAATTGCCAGGCCAACTGACAGTGCCTTGTCTATCAGCCGTTGCAGTGTTTTTCATGTCAGTAAAGGTATGGGTCAATATCACGATGTCGTCGGCATAGTCCAAGTCACCCAGACGGCGTCTGTTCTGAAGGTACCATGTTATTCCACCCACGGATAAGTCTGCTTCTGTTAAAACATAGTCCAGAACTATGTTAAAAAGCAGTGGCGAGAGCACGCATCCTTGTTTGACTCCTGTCTTTAAGCGAATATCTTTACTCAGTAAGCCATAGTGTAGTACCCTGCAGGTGGCATTAACGTACAATAGTTTGATTATTTTAATCATCTTCTCATTCACACTCTTCAGTTTTAGTATTCTCCATAAGGCCTCGTGATCAATACTGTCGAATGCTCTTTTGAAGTCGACGAATACCAGATATAGTTTGGTATTCCATTCTACGCTTTGCTCTATTATGATTCGTGTTGTGTGATGGCATGATGTGTTGGCATGATCAATACATGATCTGTTGGGTCAAAAGCCAGCTTGCTCCTTACGTAAGGACGGTTTGATCGCCTCCGCTATGCGCGTGTATACGATTTGGGCCAGTATTTTGGCCGAGCAATTCAGAAGTGTGATACCACGCCAATTCTCGCAGTTCTTTAAGTCACTCTTCTTCGGCAGTTTTACTATTAATTCGGTGTCCCAGCCATCTGGCAGCTCCTCGTTCTCCCACATGTCCTTTATGATTGGCTGATACAAGTTGGCCGTCAAATTTATATCGGCTTTAAGCAGCTCGGGCGGGATACCGTCGACGCCAGCGGCTTTATTGTTCTTCAAGTTGCGGATGGCTTTCTTTATTTCCGCAAGGGTAGGAGGGTCGTCACTCAAACCGGGGAGCGTCCTCTCGTCTGTGACGTTATATTGGGGAGGTCTCGTCGGGCTGTTCTGTGACTGCATTTCCAGTAGTTCCTTAAAGTGCTCACTCCATCGACCCAGTTGCTCTGCAGCTGTAGTAAGAAGCTGTC
This sequence comes from Temnothorax longispinosus, assembly GCF_030848805.1. Classification (NCBI taxonomy): domain Eukaryota; kingdom Metazoa; phylum Arthropoda; class Insecta; order Hymenoptera; family Formicidae; genus Temnothorax; species Temnothorax longispinosus. The sequence goes on along the minus strand of NC_092363.1, from coordinate 11,453,828 downwards.
CGTTTTAATTTCTTACCGGATAGCTGCGAATGCTGTTCTTATTCGCTAGTGTTCGCGTGATAGTGTATAATTCCCGAGGTTTATTCGACTCGGCAGCAATCTGCGCCTTGTCTGCTAGGCTCTCCACCCATTTTCTTTTGTCATTTCTGGCGCTACGTTTTACTTGCTTATTAAGCTGCATGTAGCTCCTACTAGCGTTGACTTTCTCGTCTAATGTTTTGGCATTGAGTATTTGTTGTTTCTATTCCCTTCTCCGGTTGATCAGGTTCCATGTTTCCGACGTTAGCCACACGGCTTTATTTAGTTCTTTGAAGCCGATGACGCTCTTCAAGGGAACGGTCGGAAGTGTCCCTACCCGATTTGGATGCGTTTTGGATATGTTGTTGAGCATCAAAAAATATTAGACACGTATTTTTTTTTGCAGCGTATTTCGACGTTTAGGGGTTGAAACAACCCCTTAAAAATAACGACCGATTTGGATGCGCTTTGAATATGTTGTAGAGCATCAAAAAACATTAGACACGTGTTTTTTTTAGCTGCGTATCTCGACGTTTAGGGGTTGAAACAACCCCTTGAAAATAACGACCGATTTGGATGCGCTTTGGATATGTTGTAGAGCATAAAAAAACATTAAACACGTGTCTTTTTTAGCTGCGTATCTCGACGTTTAGGGGTTGAAACAACCCTTTGAAAATAACGGATTTTATAGTTTTTAGCAAATATCTTCGAAAATATAAGGCGTAACGACAAAACATTTGTACGAAAAATCTAAAAATGTATTTTACGAACAGCTAACCGCAACCATAAGGGATCTTCGAAAGTCCGACATTGTAGTGCTCATGGGTGACTTTAACGCCAAAGTCGACCAAAACAATAGCGGGCTGGAGCATGTCATGGGCGCCCACGCGCTAGGACAAATGAACAATAATGGTGAGCTCCTCACCGAATTCTGGTCGACCCAGGGTCTAATAGTCGGGGGATCGTGCTTTTGTGCTCTTTACAATGGCGTAATCAGACTTTCCAAATTTGTTACATTTTTTAATTTAACCCCACCCTCACCTATTATTTTTGCCAAATATAACAATTTTTCCAACGCAAATTTAAGAGCCGATCTTATAATTCAGCGGTATTTATAATGTCGGAGTCGACATTCCGTTGCTAGTCTAGGACTCTCGAAATAGCGTTAACCTCTCGCTGTCAGTGCCTTGCGCTGGCCTTTGCATCAACGCTTTCGGTCATCCCGGAGTTGAAAGGGAAATTTTTATGCGTACGGCGCAACTAACAAGAAATAACGCAACACCTACCTACAGCGCGACGCCTATACCACATTCATCTCGTCTTGCCAAAAATCTAATAATGGTATCATAATAAAAATACACATGTATGTATTTGGCATTTGACGCTCTTGCGTTGGAAAAATTGTTATATTTGGCAAAAATAATAGGTGAGAGTGGGGTTAAATTAAAAAATATGACAAATTTGAAAAATCTGATTACGCCATTGTAAAGAGCACAAAAAGCCATAAATATTTCGTACAAATGTTTTGTCGTTACGCCTTATATTTTCGAAGATATTCGCTAAAAACTATAAAATCCGTTATTTTCAAGGGGTTGTTTCAACCCCTAAACGTCGAGATACGCAGCTAAAAAAAACACGTATCTAATGTTTTTTGATGCTCTACAACATATCCAAAGCGCATCCAAATCGGTCGTTATTTTTAAGGGGTTGTTTCAACCCCTAAACGTCGAGATACGCTGCAAAAAAAATACGTGTCTAATATTTTTTGATGCTCAACAACATATCCAAAGCGCATCCAAATCGGGTAGGGACACTTCCGACCGTTCCCTTGTGAGTCAAGGATGGCACGTTTTACTACGTCCCATCTCTTTCTGCCGTCGCAATGCTGCAAGTCTGCCTCCGAGATCGCACTCTGTACTTTACTGACGAAGGCATCATTATACTTGGGATCCTTAAGTTTTTCAGTCGCGAAATGTTTCCGCTTGTGTATATTCGTTTTTGCTTTGTATTTTGCTACTTTTATGCGCATTGCGCCGGTAAGCAAGTGGTGATCACTAGCTACATCGGCGCCACGTTTTGCTCTTACATCCAGAAGAGAACCCCTCCACATTTTGCTGATCATGATATCGTCAATCTAATTCATCGTCCGATTATCCGGGGAAATCCACGTTGCTTTGTGGATGTCCTTGTGTGGGAATATCGATCCCCTGATTATTAGACCCTGGGTCGACCAGAATTCGATGAGGAGCTCACCATTATTGTTCATTTGTCCTAGCGCGTGGGCGCCCATGACATGCTCCAGCCTGCTATTGTTTTGGCCGACTTTGGCGTTAAAGTCACCCATGAGCACTACAATGTCGGACTTTCGAAGATCCCTTATGGTTGCGGTTAGCTGTTCGTAAAATACATTTTTAGATTCTTCGTCTGAGACCTCAGTAGGGGCGTAACATTGGATAAAGGTTATGTTCGTGACTTTACTCCTTAGTCTAACCCAGATTATTCCGTCTGTCACCGGTTTCCAGTTTATAAGTCCCCTCCTTGTGTTACTGTTAAGTAGAATACCCACGCTTGAGGCGCGGAGTTCATTTGTTGGTTTGCCGGAGAAGAGAAGCATGTGCCCGTCCGAGGTGATGTGTTCGCCCTGCTCGGGCCATCTTGTCTCGCATAGACCGAGCACCTGGAGCCTATATCTATCCATTTCGTGAATGACTTGTGCCAGGCGTGAAGTTTCTAGCATTGTCCTAATGTTCCATGTTCCGAATCTGGTCCTGGATTTCATGCCAAAGGTCATCTCCATCTGTGGGGTCCGGCTAATCTCTGTGTCGGTTTCAGTAATAGTGTTTTTTAAGATGGACGAGTTATTAGCCCATCGCACCCGAGTCCGATGGAGGGGCTGCTTCCTCAGGGCCCTCGGACTTGCCTGCCTACTCCCTTATACCATACCATAATTTTATATCTGCTTTGTTCGACTTGTTTCGATGTTTTCGTTCTCTAGACTACTTGGTGAGTTACCTTAGATCTTTCAACAATATCTATAGTAACATTTAACAAGGGGTTATATGCAGTTAAAATTTTCAAAAATTTGAATTTTGGTTTATTGCACTTTTGTAATGTACATGTATTCAAGTATATACTCTGAAAATTTCAAGTCGATCCGACAAATATTCTCGAAGTTACACGCACATTTGTAAAGACGCCACAAAGCGTTTAAAAGCAGGTAGCAGGTCCGCAGACAGCATCAAATTGAACTTTTAGAAGCTGCCGAAGGATCAGAGGGCTTATTGTATGGGCCTGGAATAGACGACTCAATGTAAGTTAAAAAAAATTTTTTTACTACGTATAAAGTGCTCTTTCGTTGAGATAAACGCGTTTATCTCAAAACTGTGTTTTCAAAGTCGTTGACCAAGATTTCTCGGAAACGGCTGAACCGATCGGGCTCAAATTTTTACACAAGCTCTATAAATATATTTTTTAATTTTTTAGTAATTGATCGAAGAATTTTACTCGTCGATAAATATTTTCCATTTTATAAACAATTTAAGGCCAAAATTTATAGCAAAAATCGAAATTTTTTGTTTAAGAAGCCGCCATTTTTGTTAAAATTAATATTTTGCTTATTCCTTCGATTAAATACTAGATAATATATTATATTAACGAAATCTTTTTGGTTTTTTTATTTCAGATGATTCAGTCCAGAGATAGAGTGGTCACCGCAAGACACCTTTTTTTAGAGATGCTCCCGGACGTCGGCTATAGCGGCCTTAAAAATCATTATTTTTAAACAAAAAAATGTAAGATTATACTTAAAAGTGACTACAATAAGTGTGTAAAATTTTGTGTTTTTAAATTAAAATGCCTTTCCAGGATAAATTCTTAAAAAATCGCTTTTTTTGGGCCTCCTAACTGCATATAACCCCTTCATTTTTATAAGATAAGGATTCTAAACTTAAAATTATACTTTCTAGGTTACACAAAATGAGAATCAAAATATATAGCCCACCTACCACATGTTTTGAAACCAGTATTACAACGCATGGTCAATCACTGTGTGAGCAATCGTAACGTGGTTAATTACAACCAGAGGGCAATTGTAACGTAGTCAATCATAACACGTTGGCAATTACAACATAGCCATATGCGGGAGAGGTTTACTTTGACACGGTACATTTAGACACGTTGCAAATGGACATGTTAATATTGGATACGGTTCGCTTAGACACAATAATTTTGGACACCGTTCACTTGGACACGAAAGAAATGCACGTCGCTCACTTAGATAGGGAAGAATGCACGCTGTTCATTTGGACACAAAACAATGCACTCAAAAAACGAGTTCCACACAACTCGGTGCTTATAGTACAAAACGAGGTCTGCCATTGTACGGTTCCATATAAGTTTCCAACTTTCCATGCAAAACGAGGTCCGCCCCACACCGCCCCCCAATGCTTACAGTGTGAAACGTGGTTTATCATTATACAGTCCACATAGGTTTCCAACTTTCCATGTGAAGTGAGGTCCACCCCACATCGACTGGTGCTTACAGCGCTCGGGCGTGCATTCTTTCACGTCCAAACAAATGACGTGTATTACTTTCGTGTGTCCAAGTGAATGGTGTCCAAAATTATTACGTCTAAATGAACTGTATCCAACTAAACAGTGTCCAACATTAACGTATCCATTTGCAACGTATTCAAATGTAATGTCCAAGTGCAGGTTATTCGCCAATTGCAACGTGATCAATCGGCCACTCTTTTCATTAGTCTTTATTTAAGAATTAGCACAGGAGTTGTGTTTGACCAAATTGGCAATTTTATTATTCAAAGGACGCTACGTTTCGACCGCAAAATTCGGTCCTTTTCAAGCGTGTATAACTCACAAATATTAATTAATTGGACATAGTTGCCAAAATACGCCGAATCTAAAAACTAAACATCAGATTTTGTAGAACGCAACAAGCAGAATAAGTCCAGAAACATTATATAAATAAAAAAACTTACATATTGGAGTGTTAATTACAAGAAATAAAAGACAGTTTAACTACATTTCCGTTGTCCGTATTCTATCAGAGGGACGAGTCCCTGTCATGCGATGGTGAAATTGCTACTGACAAGAAAGGACAGAACAATAAACAGTGGCTTCAAATTTTGCTGAAGTAAAGAGAGGGAAGTAGATGAGAAGGGGATATTACGTTTCCTTTATAATATGTTCATAGAAAGCATTGAGACTCTCCGTGTCATTTTGCATATTAATAGTGTTGTCCGATTTTTTAATAAAAAACATCTCGGCATTCTCGGTTTTGTCTTTATTTAAGTTATAAAAATAAAAGTTATGTAAGAATAAAAGTTAAGTTATAAAAATATATTACTATTTCTTAATAGGTTATCTTTGAAAGACGAATTCTTTTTGGTTGCACTGCTCTCGTTGGACTCTCGGTATGCATATGGTCAGTGGCTATAGGAGCTGATCATTGGTTCATACTAAAATCGCCAAATAATCAAGGTTTACCATTGGGAGGTAATAAAGTTGGTAGAAAATTGATCTACAAACATGTAGGCCTCTGGAGAAATTGTATTGATGGATTGGAACCTAAATCGGAAAATTCCACGAATCTAGTACATTATAGTAAGTGTGACTTATTTTAGATTGTCTTGAAACTATTTTAACATAAAAAATAAAACAACTATAAAAGAGATTGTCCTGATTACCGCGATCAGACACAATCCTTATTAGACACGCACAGTTGGATACAGATACAGTCCCGATCAGACACAGTCCCAGACATGGAATTCCAACTTTCCACACTGAGAGCCGAAAAACAGTAATAGTTTGAATTTTCGTTCATTCTCAACTTTTAATCTCAATACACAGATGCTTGCTTAAAAAAAAGTAATGTCTACGGAAAAACACAGTAATATCTAAAGATTAAGATCGTAAGCGATACTGTCTGAAAGAAATAGTAGAAAGGAAATAATTACTGAGAAGTTCCATCATTCAGTCATGTGAGATTCTGTAATCATTACTGTTGGCTTTCCATACTCGTTCTATCGCGCGAGTTCAGAGCAGTTCAGAGAGATATATGAGATTCATAATAGTTATTGTAGAATAAATTGTTAGCTCAGCGTTAGCGTATTAGTGAAGAATGCTTACCTTCGTGTGAGATTAAAACTTAGGAGTGAGGGAGCCGCAAGTAATAATTGTCTTATTGTGCTCTAAGAAATATATAATGTAACAGAGCAAATGGTACAGCGAACTTTTACAAACGTTAAGCGACGGGCGTCAGCTTGCGCGCCAAGCAAGTAAAGAGAAACAATAGTACCAACTCAGAATAAATAAAACGTGTGAAAGAAACTAAAGCAGAGAGTAACAAGATTACCAACATAAATATGGACCTATTCTCAACAATTAGGTTGTCATTCTGGAATCTTAGGTTCGGATCCCGTCTCCCATCAATGTATTTTCAAATTGTAAAACAGTACGTAATTTTAATTAATAAAATAAAATATATGCGAAACCACGAATATAAATTAAACTATAAAAATATAAAAAAAAAAACTATTATAAAATAAAAAACAAATTTTTTTCCATTAAAATATTTGTTTTGTACAAGCTCACGCATGAGCCTAGACTTGTGATTTAATGGCTACGTTTACACCCTGAAATTAGGCCGCGGCCTGGGAAACGACACACACCTTACTGTTCGAGGGAGAGATCATATATTCACAAATTCAGTTGAATATTCAAAGTAATAAATCATTAAACTTGTTTGAAATAGTTCACATAAAATAAATGGCAAGTCACATAATATAGAATAAATCTCAAACAAATTGTCCTTTTCTCAGCTTGAATAAATAAATACAACTCGTAATACTCAACTCATTCAATGAATTCTAAATTCTGATCTTTTACAACAAGAGATGTCCGTTTAATATTTCTATGGACTGTATGTAATTTCAGTTATAATTGTTTGTCAGATCATAGCTTGCATCATAATAGATTCGGATAGTTGGCCCTTCGTATGAAACAGATCACATAGAGAATAAAATAAATATTCACACATAAATAGATAAGCATAATTCATAGAAAATTCAAGTACATATATGAGATAGATTGATACGTCGTATTTTCCTTCGTAACGTAATTTCATTCTCGTTCAAATAGCCAATAGCTTTGAATGTAGCTAATCTTTGCAGAATAAATAAACTAAGATGATAATCGAGAATGCGAAAGAAGTAATATACCAAATTATACGTCACTGTTTAGTCAGTAGGTATCCTATTCGATAAGGAAAGACGTATCAATCTATACGAATAATATATCGTTAATCGCCGCAGCCTTGCATCGTTCAAAATGAATCCGATTGTATTTACAGTAGACATTGTGAAATAAGTGAACGTGCGAAGGAATCTTTAGTTAAAGTTAACGTGAAATAATGTTGAACGCAATGAATATTGTAATATGAGTAACGCAAGTATGGAATATAAGTAACGCAAGTATAATTAAGAGAAAGATTGTTTTCTCGGGCAAAATAACAATAAGTATTTATCGACTTGAATTAAATAATTGAACTTTAAAGAAAAGGAATAATTATATACCGGTTGCAACCTTAAAAATACAATTAAAGAAAGTTATACTGAGCTCAGATTCGAATCTATTAAATCGTTAAATGTGATGTCACGACTATCGGTTTATAGTCGACACTTCTCTCTGAGGACGTTAGCCTCGCGTAATCTCTCCAGAAATCTGTAACCAAGATCGCAATAAGGAAACGGGAATATTAATCCGCCACAACACTCGATTGTACAAGTGACTCTCAAAACCCGAAAAGGATCTGTGGTTGTCAGAAATCTAAGATTTACTTCTTTACTGGAGAAATCTCTGCTTGCATGATAGATTCTTAATACAAGAATCTCTTTTTCTCTCTTTGGTAGGCCATCAAGCATCTCAAGTCTTTCAATGGCTGCTGTTCCTTCGTGAGATATTACAATTAATAAAATTAATATTTATTTACTATTAAATCCAATTTCATTATATTAATTTAAAATACAAATTTATTATTATTATATTAAAATGTAACTCATTTTAATCCTAAAAATTCTACATTTTGATTTAAATTAAAATTAAATTAAATTTTTTAATTATATTTTCTTTTAAAATAATTTAAATAACAATACATAAAAAAAATTTTAGGTAACTCTTATCGTGGATTATCATTTATTAAACAAGTTCCTCTAATTATTTATTATACCGTCAAATTATTTAAATTTAATGTATTATATCATTTAATTTCTAATTACACTCAATTTTATTAAAATAATAGGGTATCTAATCCTAATTTTAATTATAATTTTTTTAATCCTATAATTTATTTTTAAAAATTATTATAAAATTTACTTATTTCACCAAATAAAACTTATTTTTATTATATACCATCTAAAATTTAAATCATAAATTTATAATTAATTCTAAATTTAATTACAACCATAGTTTAACCGCAATTGCTGGCACTATATTTATTATTATTAACTTTTAATTAAATTACTATTATTTAACTTATTAAATTTTATTATTATAAATATTACAATGATATTACAATACTGTAATGGCGGCCCTTCCTTCATGCGTTCACACGCAGCGGTAATGGCGTGGTCGTTCGCCTGGCCGGTATAGTCCCGTGGCGTATCTCAATCAAATCTAGGTATCTCTCGCAGAAATGATCTGCTCGCCACTTCGCAGATATACGAGTTCACTACGATAGTGAAATAAGGGAATACAGTCTGCTTTTACCACACGTTACGATTCGCTTTTCTAGATTATTCTACCGGCACGTCTCATATACGAGGACGCTGTTACTTCGACCAAAGACCGGAAACGAATGCTCCTTTGGTGAGCCGCAGGCTCGCCCGCATCCGCCTCGCGCACGCGCAATACACTCTCTTCAACGCTCACGGTACTACGCGGCCCGCGCTGAGCGCGCGGAAGCATGCATGATGACGCTAGTATCGCCATCTAGCTTGACTCGACTTTACGAAGTTGATACGAATATAATCGCGCCAGATGTCAGATATATGATCCCTCCTCGTTTTATTGCCTACATTTTAAACAATATTACACCAGAATCATTACCTACTGGTCTTTATTGTAATGGTTACTGTGAAATCCGTACTGATTGCTGGGATAATGTTTATTGTAGTAGTGCGTAATGGTTACTGTAAGAAAAATTAAAAGTTGAGAGTGACCAAAAATACAATTATTACTGTTTTTCGGGAATGCCTAATCGCGGGATTGTATCCGATCGGAACGATGTCTGATCGAGACTGTATCCAAATGCAACTAAACGTGTTCGATCGGACTGTGTCCAATTAGGAATATGATTGATCAAGACTGTGTTTAATCGAGAATATGCTCGATTGGAAAATATCGGCGTGTGCGATTGGTAATCTGCTCACTCTAATAAAACAGGGGAAATGTTTTATAACATTATATATTTTACTATTAAGAACTATAATATACTATAATAAAAACTATATATTAAGATTATTTTATTATAATATGATTGCATTATTCTTATGTATGCATCATCAAGAGACACGGTAGTGTCTCGCGCCAAGTACACGTGCAGCGCGAGACACTACTGTGTATATTTACGCGAGTACGAGAATTTTTAGTATGTTCTTTATATACAATTTTCTTGTACGGTTGCAATTTTTGACGTAAGAGTGCACTAGCGATCAAGCCTCGTAGATATATTAAGAGAGTGAGCGAGCGAGATAGCGCGCATCGGTGCATTGTTTCTTTTCCACGCGTCTGGCGGTCAATGTTATATTTCGCGGCAAATTGATAGCTGATGATAGTTCGTTTTAGTAGCATGTACATACAAGTGTTTTGTAAATTTTGTAAAAGGATTATCCTTTAGTGTTTTGAGATTCGTGAATTGAGTGTACATACATGTGGCAGAAAATATAAGGGTTAGTAAAAATGAGAAAAATTTGGACCATTTGAAATCAGCGCTAAAAAGCTTCAAATTCAAGGTAACATATCTTTGTGAAAAATGATCGCAGAATAATGTTTAAAAAAGCGTTCTAAAACGTTTGAATCCTCAGCTTTCGAATGCTTCAAGGCTCGTTTCTCTGCGAAAATTTTATTACAAACGGCGCTAATTTAAAGTGAACCTTGCAAAATCGAAGAATAAACTTCAACTTTCATAGCGTGCACACGGAGAACGAAATATATATATATTATATATATAATTTACTAGCTTGATACCCCGTGCTTCGCTACGGTATGCGAAGGATTCTATAATTCACCTCCGAATCTAGATTTGTTCCTTTAAGGGTTGATTAGGGCAAAATCCTGAATTAAGTTTTTAAGCATTTGTATGGGTAACCTTTATGAGCAAAAACCCAGTCAGTATCTCATCGGGCCTAAGAGATATTGAGAAATCCGTGAAAACACATTTTACCCCTTTTCACCCCGATAAAGATCGAATTTCTAAAAATTTCTAAAAAAGTGGTAGCTTACATCATGGAAGGGATATACTCCCCGAATGTCACGTTTCTAGGTTTAAGGGATAGGACCGGGCGTTGATGAGTCAGTCGGGACATTTATATTATATGTATACGGGAATTTCGTTTTAAATGATACAGTCGATTATCTCACCAACCGATGATTTTATTAAAAAATATTTCGGACGAAAATTGCATGGTTTGGAGGGGGACATATGACGAAAATATGGACTTGACCTTGAATGACATTTTCAAGGCTAGGTCAATGTGATCGATGTTTTTTTAAACAGAATCCCCTCTAAAGTAGTATATCATTTGAAAAGCCATAAAATAAGAAAAATTTTGGCGCAAACCAGAGGTCGATACGTTGACCCGTTCGAGAGTTATTTGGGGTCAAAGAATTGGCTTTTTCGAAATTTGACCCTAAATAACTCCCGAACGGATCAACGTATTGACCTTTGGTTTGCAGCAAAAAAAATTTTTTTTATGTTCTTTTAAACAATATATACAATATAGGGAGTTCCATTTAAAATTTTTGAGTTGTAGTCCTCTGGGGTACTGAAAAATTTTTAATCAAGCTTCCCATATTGTTAAAAATTATAAGGCTCTCGTGATTAAATCGATTAAAGGGAAAGAGACAGTAAGAGCCGGCGCGGTAAATATATTTTAATAGGGCGCAAGTTATATATATTTCTTCATCGTCAATACATAAAAAAATTCGCGAACGTTTTGACCTTACCTCATGAAACATTGTCGAGACAACTTGCGTCCGTTATCTGTGCGCTATACCGTTTTACGATCAAGTTCAAATCAGTCATTATCTCTCGAAGCATTGTCAAGACAACTTGCGTCTGTTATCTGTCATTTTGTGCGCTATACCGTTTACGATTTCATTGTAAGTAACTCACAGTATTCAATTTTATATCGATGTGAACCGTAAATCAGTGTGTCGCTCCGTATGTATGCAGGTATCGTGTAACATAATGAAGTACCAAATGCAACATGGTCCTCCTGGCCTTCTAACTTGGGAGGGATTCAAGGTTGCTTGCTTGTGGAGTAGCGCACACACACCGGAATGACCGCATGGAAAACGACGTGCGAGTATACAATAGCCTAATGACCGCGTTACAATAGAGTTTGAATTTACACATTGCGCTGAAGATGACCACAAAAAATGGTCGAAACGTTCGCGAATTTTTTTATGTATTGACGATGAAGAAATATATATAACTTGCGCCCTATTTACCGCGCCGGCTCTTACTGCCTCTTTCCCTTTAATCGATTCCCATATTGTAGTATATTGTTTGAAAGGACATTAAAAAAATTTTTTTTGACGAAAAAATTAGAAGTAAACGCCGGTCCACTTTCAAGGTTCAAAAAATTTGATATCTGACACAGTATTTTTGAGGATTTTTTCAGATTTTTAAATTGTGGCCATTGATATGTCGGTTTAAAAAATTGGAACTAAATCAATTTTATAAAAAAAATCTAAAAAAAAATCTGAGTGCATTTTAGAGTTGGAACAATAACATTAAAAAACGCCGACCAAATCATTGAGGTCGAGGGTCAAACCCAGGTCGATTTGGCATGAAATGCTCCATATACACAAAAATTAATCTAAGGCTGTCAAAGATCTAAGCTTGGACAGTATGGCATTTGATTCTAATTTTTCTTTTATTATTATTTATTCACGTCGCCTGAGCAAGACGTTTCAAACTATTGTTAACCGGTTATTGCGATAAATATTACCATATGCCTCGGTAGTCGAATTGGTACGACACCCTTCGCGGAATGAGGGAGGTTCCAATAAATACTTTACAGTTTTTAAATAATTAAATTGTGTCGATTTAATTCCAGGGAGAGAAGGGTTTTAATTTCAACAATAAACTATGTTTCAAGTCCGACAAAAAATCGGCGCCCAGTTAAATAAGTTGGAAAAAATATATATATTGTGTATATATATATATATATATATATATATATATATATATATATATATATATGGGGCATTCTCCGTGAAATCAGACACCCCTTCTTGTCCAAAAATTGGGGTCACCTAAAAAATTCTTTCGGGGCTCATTTTATAGCTACACATATTTAGTTGAGCTGTGGCTTTTTGAAAAATCAACATGGCGGAACCCAATATGGTGGCCGAAGTCTGCGGGTAACAAGGTACGACAGATGAAATCGTTACTTGAAAGTTATAGACTGTCATAGAAAAATGTGTTAATGTGTTTATTTAGTAGTTAGCATTGAATCCATGGAAAAAATAAATTTTTAGTTTGTCCAAAACCAATATGGCGGCCAAATTATCCGTGAAATGCTAAAAAATAACTATTTCGTTCTTTAAAACGTACAAACTGCGTTCAATTTTCATGAAAATTTATATCATGATACATTTTTAGATGTTGATCATAAATTAACAATTGGGACGTCGTATTTGAATATAACAAAACCCAATATGGCGGCTGTATATTCGAAAAATGCTAAAAAATTATGACGTCGATATTCAAATCATACAGACTCGTTCTAATTATTATTAATTTGAGTGTTACGGTATTTTTTAATTGCTTTTTTTATTTACTTTTTCAAATTTTTATGAATTTTCATTATTTTTTTATTTTTGACTATGATTTCGTTATTGCGGTGACAAATATTGAACGTGGTTGATCAAATATGATTTTTCCAGTGAATACAGAATAATTTTTGAATAAGTAAGTGAAGGCAAGACAGGTAGTCTTTCGAGCCAGTGAAGGCAAGAGAGACAGATTGTCCGGCCAGTGAAGGCAAGAGAGACAGATTATCCGGCCAGTGAAGGCAAGAGAGACAGACTGTCCGGCCAGTGAAGGCAAGAGAGACAGATTGTCCGGCCAGTGAAGGCAAGAGAGACAAACTGTCCAGCCAGTGAAGGCAGAAGAGGCAGACTGTCCAGCCAGTAAAGGCAGGAGAGACAGATTGTCCGGCCAGTGAAGGCAGGAGAGGCAGACTGTCCAACCAGTGAAGGCAAGAGAGACAGACTGTCCAGCCAGTGAAGGCAAGAGAGACAGACTGTCCGGCCAGTGAAGGCAAGAGAGACAGATTGTCCGGCCAGTGAATACAGAATAATTTTTTTTCTTCGCTGGCTGGACAGTCTGTCTCTTTTGCCTTCACTGGCTGAACAGTCTCTCTCTTGCCTTCACTGGCTGGACAGTCTGTCTCTCTTGCCTTCACTGGCCGGACAATCTGTCTCTCTTGCCTTCACTGGCTCGAAAGACTACCTGTCTTGCCTTCACTTACTTATTCAAAAATTATTCTGTATTTACTGGAAAAATCATATTTGATCAACCACATTCAAATTTTGTCACCGCAATAACGAAATCATAGTCAAAAATAAAAAAATAATGAAAATTCATAAAAATTTGAAAAAGTAAATAAAAAAAAGCAATTAAAAAATACCGTAACACTCAAATTAATAATAATTAGAACGAGTCTGTATGATTTGAATATTGACGTAATTATTTTTTAGCATTTTTCGAATATACAGCCGCCATATTGGGTTTCGTTATATTTAAATACGACGTCCTAATTGTTAATTTATGATCAACATCTTAAAATGTATCATGATATAAATTTTCATGAAAATTGAACGCAGTTTGTACGTTTTAAAGAACGAAATAGTTATTTTTTAGCATTTCACGGATAATTTGGCCGCCATATTGGTTTTGGACAAACTAAAAATTTATTTTTTCCATGGATTCAATGCTAACTACTAAATAAACACATTAACACATTTTTCTATGACAGTTTATAACTTCCAAGTAACGATTTCATCTGTCGTACCTTGTTACCCGCAGACTTCGGCCACCATATTAAGGTCCGCCATGTTGATTTTTTGAAAGGCCACAGCTCAACTAAAACTACATATGTGTAGCTATAAAATGAGCCCCGAAAGAATTTTGTAGGTGACCCCAATTTTTGGACAGGAGGGGTGTCTGATTTCACGGAGAATGCCCCATATATACACATATATGCATATATCAAGGTGTTTCTTAAAAACTGCGCACTAATCGTAAGTACATAGCGTTATTCATTATCAAAAATTAAGTCGAAAAGTCCCGAACCATTTTTTCTATAATGCTTAACCAAGCTGTAATTATTGAGTAAATGATTGAGTGATTATTGACATGTCAATCCAATTAGCGCCGTCCTTTAGCCGGGCGCATGTAAGTGAGCCACGCGCCTGGTAGTGTGCGTGAGCGCTCCGCCGCACAGTGGGGCAATAGTGACTTTTTTTGTTCATTTCAACCTGGAGGGCGCAAAAATGGACCAATCATGACGAATTTTTTTTTAAAATGCAGTTAATTGAATTTCCCACAAAATGCTCTGGCTGGATTTTTGAAAAAAATGTTGTTGTATTTTGTTTATTTGCAATTGCGTGCAAAAAATCGAAATCCTTCAGTTAAGTCTTCGATCCTTCTGAGTAATGACATCATATTTCTATGCAAATCAATATATTAAGGTTATGTGATTGATTGAACACGGAAATGCCTCAAATTTTACGAAATTTAAAATTCAAAATGGCGGATTCAATATGGTGATCGCTGATTTCAGAGAAAAATTTGATTTTTCGGTGGAAAATTGCGATTAATAGTTTTTCTAGGTCAATGAGAGAGACAGAGAGAGAGAAAGAAAGAGAGAGAGAGAGAGAGAGAGAGAGAGAGAGAGATAATGAATTTGCCATAAGATTTATAAGATTCAAGATGGCGGATACAATATGGCGGATGGTTTTTACGAAAAATAATACAATAGTTGCGTTAAAAATTGTTATCAATGGGGTTTTTTTATAGGTCGCTGATTATTTATTTTTTATATTTTTTATTTTTTATTTTATATATTTTAATTTTTAAAATTTTTTATTTGTTTTTATTTTTTATTTGTTACTAACGTAAATTGTTACGTTGAAAATTATTATCATAATTTTGATGGATGAATGGATGGATGTATGGATAGATGGATGGGATGGGTGATTTTCAGTTATTCTTATTATTTTATTCTCATATAATTTATCATGATTGTATCAGCTCAGTAGCTTCTGGAAGCAAGTCCAGATCCTTCTTCGTTATTTCTTTCCTCAGGCTCGAAATGTAAGGGTCTGATGAAACTAGAAGGAAATGCATAAGATCCTCATTCGTATCCGATCGAGAGGTTTTTCGGGTTCTCTCCTCTCTTCCTCTTTTTAGATCCTTATTCCTCGCTTCTTGGGCATCTTCTGATAAATGTCCACTTGGAATCACAAGTGAGTCCAAAATATCAGCTCCATGGATGAGAACCTTATGCATAGAAGCTGGTATATAATACCAGCTATATTTTTCAACGTATTGTCTTGCAGTTTCGAATGAAAACTCCCTGAATTTCATCGTATCAATTTCTTTTCCAGATGACAACGTTTGAAGAATGACGTACAATCTTCTCAAAATTTCCTCATCAAAACCAATTATTCTTGCTATTATCTCATAATTGCGGAAAAATTTTCGAGCTGTATTCCCGTCATTGGTTGACCCACTACCTTGCTTCACAGAATCGACTAGCAGACCCAACTCTCTACGGATATCATCTTGTATTCGTTTCTTATTCTTTTCAAGTGATTCTTTGTCTTCCTTTTCTCTTGCTATCCATTTCTTAAAAGATAATCTGTAGGATATATGTAATACACATTCCATGAACCTAATCCAGCAATGCAAGCTCTGCAATCCAAATTGATGCGCGGATAAATCGACTGTCTTTTTCAACAGATGGTCTAACTTATTCATTTCTGACGGTGTAGCTTTGCACACAACACATACACTAGCAGATGATGTATTCGTTATCACCTGTACTATTTTACCATCTACCATCGTACAAAATAATGTGTGACCCACAAGAATAATCTTTCCACATATATGCAATTCTGTTGATTTTAAAGACCCAATTTGATTAAATATATCTCCCATTTCTAATTTGATTTTCTCTTTAGATTCCTTGACAAAATCGAATTTTATCGGTCTACAGTATTTCGTCGATGAAGTACGAGAGTTTTGCCATATTACACTTTTTTTCTGTTCTTTCTCATCAATTTCGATACGTATTGGTACTGTCGATAACATGAAAGCACTTTCGTCGTTGTTATTCAAATCGTTATAGTGCTGCTTATAACGATTAAACCCTAAACAACCATCACCACCATACTTGGATATCATCATGAAATTGCTTGTATTACTATTCAAAATAGCTTGACTTATCTTTTCTATTTTCATCATTCTTTGAACCGTATGATCAAGGAGATCTTGAAGAGCAATGCAAGCACCATTTTCTGATATTTGAATTGGAGGATAACACTCGGTCTTTGCAGAGGTCACTGACTTGTATGATGGTAAAACATCATAGTTTTTTTCCTTCAACTTTCCCCTTATTAATTCATATTGCGCTTTCGACAACTTAGCATCAAGCAGTAAGGCAAGTGCCTCTTCAGACGTGAACTTCATGATTCCATGTGAGCAATCTTGTTTCTCATGCGTATTATTACCCTCAGACTTTCGTAATTTAGATTGACATACTTCAAGCATTTCTGAAGGAGGAATATTGTGCAGTGCATTTTCAATTCTCCTTTTTTGTGTGCTTTTGGAGCACTTCCCGAAACTTTTCAACTCTCGATTTGTCTCACTAATTGCTGATACAACGAAATCAGAGTCCAACCACAACTCATTGTCGCTTAAGAATCTATTTTTATTGTAGAAAGAACTCTTGAGTCTCGAACAAAAACCACTGACGAAATACTTTCTCAACTTTTGTAACACCAACTTACATATGGTCGAGTTCAAGTTGAATTTGTCATTCAAGTACTTAATGACTATATCAGAGACCCTGTTTTTCAGGGAAGAAAAGTCGTTGTCGAGTGAATCAATGAGTATTGTTACGCTCCGTTCGCTATTCGTGTCGCGCGCACTCACGAACGCGTCCGCGTACTTCCGGGATCGCAGAAATAACCACTCTCGTTATACAAAAACTCGGGTTTATTTAAACTCAGAACGGAATACAAGAAAGTTCTGGGAAACCGGACCGAACGATTCGAGTCACCAGATCAATCTGACAGGCGGTAATTAAATCAATAATTCTATGCGTCCCCCCCGTTGTCAAGGGACGCGCTTCGGCTTGAAACTTCTGCGGAGCGAAGCCAATTTCAGCCCACGAGAACGACGTCTCGGCACGGGCGAGCGGGCGTAACACTGCCCCCCCTCTTCAGATTGTCGTCCCGACAATCCGGAGGGGCAGTTTCCTGACTGGGCGAACTTTTCTGTATTCCAGGGTACCGGGACGGCCCCCTGCCCTACCCTGGGCTGCTGCCACAGGTTACCGGGCACCGTCTTCTTCTCGGTCCCAACCGTACTCTGGAAATCCAGGATCATGTCCTCTTCACGGCTTCCTGCCCTACCCTGGGCTGCTGCCACAGGTTACCGGGCACCGTCCTCTTCTCGAGTCCAGGATCATGTCCTCTTCCTCATGGAGCGAGTCCCCAATCGACATTTTCCGGAAGAAGATACTCTCTCCCCCCTGCCGACTCCAGGGCGACCCCTCATCAATTCCCTCGCAGGAGATCTCGCCTCCCAACACAGGCCTCTTCCTCTCAGCTCCCGAAGTCGTCGGAGATGTCGCTGCTCCTCTTCTAAATCTTCGGACAAGGGGGGGGAAGCTTACCGTGGACCCAACGTCTCGAAAGACTCCCCAAGTCCCTGCCTCGGCATTTGCCCTATGTCTCACGGAAAAACCACGGATCAAACAACCGTGAGAGAGGCAGTCTTATTCTTCGCCGGTAATTAGGTTCGGCAACAAGCCAGCTCCCAAGATGTCCAACTCGGTGAGGAGTTACGACCGCTTCGGCTTCCGTAAATATCTAAGAACAAAATAACACGCGCAGTAAACAATGCAACACAACAATCTTAATTTCTACCGTAATTAACTTTCCCCGCAAATTATTACACCCAACCTAGTCCATAATATCCCTATCAAACGCTAATGTCTTTCGGAAAAAGAAGCCAACCTATCCGCATGCACAATTTTCTTCTTATGTCTCACAGATCTTTGAATACAATAGACCACATCATTCAACTTTTTCACTATTAAGAAAGGTCCTTCCCAATTGCTCTGCAATTTAGGGGTTCTACCTTTCATCCTACGAGGATTATAAAACCAAACTTTTTCCCCTTCTTGAAAAAGAGTTTGCCTGGCCTTTCGATCATACCAAGACTTTGCTCGTGAAGACTTTATATCCATACGTTCCCTAACGTTGGAATGGATCTTGTCCAACTTCTCTTTCAAATTCCCAATAAAACCTTCAACTGACTGAGATCCTCCCCTCGGAGGACTTCCTAAAAGCAGATCTAACGGCAACCTAAGATCTCGGGCAAAACACAGCTCGGCGGGAATTACTCCAGTAGTCTCGTGTTTAGAAGATCTGTAAGCCAATAAAAACATAGGGACCCAGCGATCCCAATCTTTCTGATTTTCAGAAATATACTTCGCCAAATAATTAACAATAGTCTGATGTTGCCGCTCGACTTGTCCATCCGATTGCGGATGTAGAGCAGTTGTTCTCGTTTTCCGAATTCCAAGGAGATTCATCAATTCCGCGAAAAGTTTGGACTCAAAATTCTTCCCCTGATCCGTATGGACTTCTAAAGGGACCCCGTGTCTAGAAATGACTTGATTAACGAAGACTTCTGCCACTGTACTTGCCCTAATATTCTTGAGAGGAAAAACTTCTACCCATTTGGTGAAACAGTCAACAATGACGAGGAGATATCTATTTCCGGAAGTAGTAATAGGAAGAGGGCCAAGTATGTCCATTTGTAATCTTTCGAATGGGGCCCCAACATTATAAATTTGTAATGGAGACTTTCCCTTCCCCAAAGGGCCTTTTTTTGACACACAAACTTTGCAAGTTTTGCACCATTCCTCCACATCTTGTTTACAGGTAGCCCAATAAAACCGCTTTCGGATTTTTTCAAGAGTTTTATTGACTCCAAAGTGTCCTCCAGAAAAAGAATCATGCGCTTCTTCTAGAATCTGGTTAACACGGTTTCGAGGAACAATAAGCTGAAAAATACTTGACTTAAGATTCGGTGCTTCCCATCTCTTATAAAGAACCCCATCCTTTAAACTCAAAGCATCCCAATAAGACCAATATATTCGGGCGGAGACATTTCCAGCGGGTATTTCAAAACGAGACGGACGTATTCCCGTTTCCTTCCCGCGGTAAATAAAAGCAATGCTAACGTCCTCTAATTGCTCCTTGCGCCAATCTTGAAGAGTTTCTCCTATGAGAATAATACGAGCGACTGATTTTCTTGATTCTTCAATCTGCCTTCTCTCCACTTTGACACAATATTCGCAACCAAATGATTCACATTGTCGTCTAGAAAGCCCATCGGCATTCTTGTGAATTAAACCTTTGCGATGAATAATCTCGAACTCATATTGCTGGAGTCTTTCCAGCCAACGCGCCAATTGCCCTTCTAATAAGTAACACTACCCAAGTGTAAATCGCCGATTTGGATAATGTTTTAATATGTTTTAGTAGACGTAAAAATAAGACATACGTATTTTTTTTTATCTGCGGAAAACCATATTTAGGGTGTGAAACACCCCTTTGAATTTATGGGTATCGATTTAATTGTTTTGTATATAAGGATTCAGTATTTTCGGCCCGAACCAAATAAAATAGTTGCATTATCAAGAGATATGAAAAATGAAAAATTTTTGACTCGGTTCGATCATTTTTAGGGGGTAAACCACCCCCTGTATTTGAAACAAAAATTTAAAAAATGCCCAAATAATTGCAAATTTTATTCAATTGAAAAAAATATATGTTACACTCGCATCCAAAACAAAAGTGAGACTGTTTGAGGATTTAAGGGTGACCACCCTTTTATCGAATTTCTTACGTAACATTTAAATTTATCCCGAAATAATGGTAAACAGTTTCATTTATCGTCAAATTAATTAATATTTACAAATTAGTCTGATCAACCCTTCAATTCTATAAGGGGGTGAGGGAAAACCAATTTCCCTTAAATCCTCACCCTTAAATCCTCAAACAGTCTCACTTTTGTTTTGGATGCGAGTGTAACATATATTTTTTTCAAAATTTTTGAATGAAATTTGCAATTATCTGGGCATTTTTTAAATTTTTGTTTCAAATACAGGGGGTGGTTTACCCCCTAAAAATGATCGAACTGAGTCAAAAATTTTTCATTTTTCATATCTCTTGATAATGCAACTATTTTATTTGGTTCGGGCCGAAAATACTGAATCCTTATATACAAAACAATTAAATCGATACCCATAAATTCAAAGGGGTGTTTCACACCCTAAATATGGTTTTCCGCAGATAAAAAAAAATACGTATGTCTTATTTTTACGTTTACTAAAACATATTAAAACATTATCCAAATCGGCGATTTACACTTGGGTAGTGTTACTTGTGAGCCTTATTTAAATTTGAGGAATTATTAGTATAGAGTTCTTTCAAGAATGGAGCTCTTTCGGAAGAAACTTGAATTCGAGAACAACTCAAAACCTTTTCTTTATCGGATTCCGAAGAAATGAAAGCAAATTCAAAAACATTTTCTAAATTTATCTTCCTTAAGAAATCTACACCTAATAAACAATCATCATCCATGTCTATTACATACATAGGAATTTCCACGAAATATTTTCCCAAGAGAACTTTTGCCATGACCTTAAATTCGATGGGAACTACCTCTCCAGTGGGATATCTAAGAGAATTGTCCTTAATCTGAATGATGTGCTTGCCCTCTCTAACCATTCTTCTACTAAGAATTGAAACATTTGAACCCGTATCTATCTTGAAACAACACTCGTTACCATCCAACATCCCCTTATAACTAAAATAATTTGAACTTGACTTTATTCGATTAACAGAAAAAGTTTGAGAACAATTAACACTCGGGGTAATGCCCACTTCAGTTGTTCTTCCCCCGCCGAGAGCAACTAAACCGAGTTTCCCTTGTTCTCAGGACACTCAAACCGGAAATGTCCCTCCTTTCCACAATTCCAACACTCTTTTGTTCTATTCCAATCCCTCCGCTCATAACCATAACCTTTCTTTCCTCTTTCTTCGACTTTTTCATCTCCGTCCCCCTTTTCATTACTCTTCACGCCCCTATCCTTCCCCTTCTCAAATCGCTTCTCAAAATCCCTCCTTCTTTCAAAATTTCCTCCCTGTATAATTTTGACGGCCTTTGCCCTCTCTATGGCCAACTTCAGCGAGGTAATCCCTTCTAGCTGAAGAGTCCTTCTAACAAATCCGTCCGAAAGGGAAGAGCGCACGCGATCTTGTCTCGAACCGCGTAGGGACACTCATGATAAGCTAATCGAGAGAGCCTTTCCAATTCGTGACCGAAAGTAGCTAAATCTTCCCCGAATCTTTGCCTTCTGTTCGTAAACTGAGTATAATAATTTTGCGAAAGTTGCCCCTCACCGAAACGTAGTTCTAATTTGGACTTTAGTTCTTCGTAACCCAAATTCTCTAAATTTTCTACCGATTCTAGAACAGAACGCGCTTTTCCCCTTAAGCACGACGCTAAAGCTACGGTTTTGATCGCATCGTCCCATTGATTCGCGCGTGCGATTAAATTAAATTGCGAGAAAAACTCTCACAACGGAACCACACCGTCAAACGTGTCAGGTTTAAGTTTATATCCGATTTCACTGCGCGCGCCATTTCCCACACCAACGGCTTCTACTTCCGGACCGCGATTCGCTCTAATATTGGAAGGACTTAGCTGTGTTTCCTGAGAAGGCAACCGGTCTCCCCGTAAAAATTGGAGCTCCTCATCGTGCCGGCGAAGCATTGCGGCGAGTTCCTTATCACGTTGCGCCTGCTCCTCGCGCATTTGCCCAATCTCCTGTAGCACGGCTTGGAGAGCTGCCGTCTCTGAAGCTGCCGACTCCGTCGCAGGCTCCGAAGAGTCCACCAGGCGTCTCTTTCTCGTCGCAACTAGCGTCGTCATGGCACACACACTCACACGCGCGATCCCGGACGAGCCCCCAAAAAGTGTTACGCTCCGTTCGCTATTCGTGTCGCGCGCACTCACGAACGCGTCCGCGTACTTCCGGGATCGCAGAAATAACCACTCTCGTTATACAAAACTCGGGTTTATTTAAACTCAGAACGGAATACAAGAAAGTTCTGGGAAACCGGACCGAACGATTCGAGTCACCAGATCAATCTGACAGGCGGTAATTAAATCAATAATTCTATGCGTCCCCGTTGTCAAGGGACGCGCTTCGGCTTGAAACTTCTGCGGAGCGAAGCCAATTTCAGCCCACGAGAACGACGTCTCGGCACGGGCGAGCGGGCGTAACACGTATGTTGAATAGTTCACGATTCGAAACTCTTATGAGATCCATTTTTCAATAATACTGAAAATTGAATACCTAATATAAGTGATATATTCAAATGTAATAATTACAAATATTCAAACGTATGAGAGAAAAACTTGATTTATTGATCGTTCTTATTTACGAATGCAAAGGACGATGTTGAATAGCGAGTCAATTTCTCGACTATTTATGAACTAATGAAACACTGATTAACAATATAAAGTAAAAGCAAGTGAAAAGGCGAAAATTATGTATACCTTGGAATAATTTTTGAGTATGGTTTGCAAATATGGTAGTTATAGAAATAGTCCTGATAATTGAATACTTTACATTACGTATTAGTCATATAGTAGATTGTAATTTATAATGGCGAAATATTACAATATTTATGGAACCTGAAAAAATATGAAAGTTATAAATCTACAAACTCTCAAGTTACTTGAGAAAGCAACTTCAACGTTTTGAAGAAAAATATTATTTCAATGGAATATTTGTGGGAACAACAAGCTATAACTTTATAAATAGACAATTACTTTATACTATTGATACTAATATATTAATAATCATCACTTGTATGCTCGGAATAATTAACCTTTGTTGTGCACACTGGGTCTTTTAGTCCCCAACGTATTTTTAAACGCGTTTTTCTAATACGTACCTATGTATACCTACGTATAATGCGGATCGGGACCTGTGCTGCCATCTACCTGTAGTTTAGGGATAACACTTCAAGATCTTATACATAGTTATTACTTATTAGATAGGTACGTATCTAATACGTACCTATACATAGGTACGTATTAGAAAAACGCGTTTAAAAATACGCTGGGGTCTAAAAGACCCAGTGTGCACAACAAAGGTTAATTATTCTGAGCATACAAGTGATTATTATTATATTAGTATCAATAGTATAAAGTAATTGTCTATTTATAAAGTTATAGCTTGTTGATCCCACAGATATTCCATTGAAATAGTATTTTCCTTCAAAACGTTGAAGTTGCTTTCTCAAGTAACTTGAGAGTTTGTAGATTTATAACTTTCATATTTTTTCAGGTTCCATAAATATTGTAATATCTCGCCATTATAAATTACAATCTACTATATGACTGATACGTAATGTAAAGTATTCAATTATCAGGACTATTTCTATAACTACCATATTTGCAAACCATATTCAAAAATTATTCCAAGGTATACATAATTTTCGCCTTTTCACTTGCTTTTACTTTATATTGTTAATCAGTGTTTCATTAGTTCATAAATAGTCGAGAAATTGACTCGCTATTCAACATCGTCCTTTGCATTCGTAAATAAGAACGATCAATAAATCAAGTTTTTCTCTCATACGTTTAAATATTTGTAATTATTACATTTGAATATATCACTTATATTAGGTATTCAATTTTCAGTATTATTGAAAAATGGATCTCATAAGAGTTTCGAATCGTGAACTATTCAACATACTCATTGATTCACTCGACAACGACTTTTCTTCCCTGAAAAACAGGGTCTCTGATATAGTCATTAAGTACTTGAATGACAAATTCAACTTGAACTCGACCATATGTAAGTTGGTGTTACAAAAGTTGAGAAAGTATTTCGTCAGTGGTTTTTGTTCGAGACTCAAGAGTTCTTTCTACAATAAAAATAGATTCTTAAGCGACAATGAGTTGTGGTTGGACTCTGATTTCGTTGTATCAGCAATTAGTGAGACAAATCGAGTGTTGAAAAGTTTCGGGAAGTGCTCCAAAAGCACACAAAAAAGGAGAATTGAAAATGCATTGCACAATATTCCTCCTTCAGAAATGCTTGAAGTATGTCAATCTAAATTACGAAAGTCTGAGGGTAATAATACGCATGAGAAACAAGATTGCTCACATGAAATCATGAAGTTCACGTCTGAAGAGGCACTTGCCTTACTGCTTGATGCTAAGTTGTCGAAAGCGCAATATGAATTAATAAGGGGAAAGTTGAAGGAAAAAAACTATGATGTTTTACCATCATACAAGTCAGTGACCTCTGCAAAGACCGAGTGTTATCCTCCAATTCAAATATCAGAAAATGGTGCTTGCATTGCTCTTCAAGATCTCCTTGATCATACGGTTCAAAGAATGATGAAAATAGAAAAGATAAGTCAAGCTATTTTGAATAGTAATACAAGCAATTTCATGATGATATTCAAGTATGGTGGTGATGGTTGTTCAGGGTTTAATCGTTATAAGCAGCACTATAACGATTTGAATAACAACGACGAAAGTGCTTTCATGTTATCGACAGTACCAATACGTATCAAAATTGATGAGAAAGAACAGAAAAAAAGTGTAATATGGCAAAACTCTCGTACTTCATCGACGAAATACTGTAGACCGATAAAATTCGATTTTGTCAAGGAATCTAAAGAGAAAATCAAATTAGAAATGGGAGATATATTTAATCAAATTGGGTCTTTAAAATCAACAGAATTGCATATATGTGGAAAGATTATTCTTGTGGGTCACACATTATTTTGTACGATGGTAGATGGTAAAATAGTACAGGTGATAACGAATACATCATCTGCTAGTGTATGTGTTGTGTGCAAAGCTACACCGTCAGAAATGAATAAGTTAGACCATCTGTTGAAAAAGACAGTCGATTTATCCGCGCATCAATTTGGATTGCAGAGCTTGCATGCTGGATTAGGTTCATGGAATGTGTACTACATATATCCTACAGATTATCTTTTAAGAAATGGATAGCAAGAGAAAAGGAAGACAAAGAATCACTTGAAAAGAATAAGAAACGAATACAAGATGATATCCGTAGAGAGTTGGGTCTGCTAGTCGATTCTGTGAAGCAAGGTAGTGGGTCAACCAATGACGGGAATACAGCTCGAAAATTTTTCCGCAATTATGAGATAATAGCAAGAATAATTGGTTTTGATGAGGAAATTTTGAGAAGATTGTACGTCATTCTTCAAACGTTGTCATCTGGAAAAGAAATTGATACGATGAAATTCAGGGAGTTTTCATTCGAAACTGCAAGACAATACGTTGAAAAATATAGCTGGTATTATATACCAGCTTCTATGCATAAGGTTCTCATCCATGGAGCTGATATTTTGGACTCACTTGTGATTCCAAGTGGACATTTATCAGAAGATGCCCAAGAAGCGAGGAATAAGGATCTAAAAAGAGGAAGAGAGGAGAGAACCCGAAAAACCTCTCGATCGGATACGAATGAGGATCTTATGCATTTCCTTCTAGTTTCATCAGACCCTTACATTTCGAGCCTGAGGAAAGAAATAACGAAGAAGGATCTGGACTTGCTTCCAGAAGCTACTGAGCTGATACAATCATGATAAATTATATGAGAATAAAATAATAAGAATAACTGAAAATCACCCATCCCATCCATCTATCCATACATCCATCCATTCATCCATCAAAATTATGATAATAATTTTCAACGTAACAATTTACGTTAGTAACAAATAAAAAATAAAAACAAATAAAAAATTTTAAAAATTAAAATATATAAAATAAAAAATAAAAAAAATAAAAAATAAATAATCAGCGACCTATAAAAAAACCCCATTGATAACAATTTTTAACGCAACTATTGTATTATTTTTCGTAAAAACCATCCCCCATATTGTATCCGCCATCTTGAATCTTATAAATCTTATGGCAAATTCATGATCTCTCTCTCTCTCTCTCTCTCTCTCTCTCTCTCTCTCTCTCTCTTTCTCTCTCTCTGTCTCTCTCATTGACCTAGAAAAACTATTAATCGCAATTTTCCACCAAAAAATCAAATTTTTCTCTGAAATCAGCGATCACCATATTGAATCCGCCATTTTGAATTTTAAATTTCGTAAAATTTGAGGCATTTTCGTGTTCAATCAATCACATAACCTTAATATATTGATTTGCATAGAAATATGATGTCATTACTCAGAAGGATCGAAGACTTAACTGAAGGATTTCGATTTTTTGCACGCAATTGTAAATAAACAAAATACAACAACATTTTTTTCAAAAATCCAGCCAGAGCATTTTGTGGGAAATTCAATTAGCTGCATTTAAAAAAAAAATTCGTCATGATTGGTCCATTTTTGCGCCCTCCAGGTTGAAATGAACAAAAAAAGTCACTATTGCCCCACTGCGCCGCTACGGCTGCGCTTTGCGCGTGTCGCGTGGAATATTCTTACGCATCGTAATAATAAAAATAATTTTTTCTTGCACTTAGAATTACATGT
The DNA here is from genome assembly GCF_030848805.1 of Temnothorax longispinosus. Classification (NCBI taxonomy): domain Eukaryota; kingdom Metazoa; phylum Arthropoda; class Insecta; order Hymenoptera; family Formicidae; genus Temnothorax; species Temnothorax longispinosus. The sequence goes on along the minus strand of NC_092363.1, from coordinate 11,426,651 downwards.
TACTTCTGTCGGAAGTACCTTATTACAGAAAATTTCGATAACAAATAGAACTCTCGCCAAGACATAACCATCTTCAACACATGAAGATTTAAACAAATACAAAAAAATATACTGTATTTTACAAAAATTATTTTCTAAACAATCCGTTTCGTTAGATATCTCTGGGTTAATTGAAATTAAATTTTGACACATAGCACTTATTCAATCTTTCTACGAGATTCACCTAGTTACTCAGAAGTAATAAATTTTTTAAGAGAAAGGACCCCGCACTAATTATATAGGAAATTGGATTCCGGTGAAATCGCGTAATTTTTTAATATGTTGTGGCTTATAACCTACTGAACAAAAAATGTAATGGGCACAAAGCTAAATAATGGACAGTTTTTGAGCTACAACCAGTCAAACATGAAAAATTATGGTCTGCGCGAGTACTATATCCCTACTCTTAGCATAACCCAGGACCAACGACATGGACGTGGTAGGGGGCTGGTCCCATGTGTGTGTGTGTGTGTGTGTGTGTGTGTGTGTGTGTGTGTGTGTGTGTGTGTGCGCGTGTGCGCGTGTGCGCGTGTGCGCGTGTGCGCGTGCGCGCGTGTGCGCGTGTGCGCGTGTGCGCGTGTGCGTGTGTGTGTGTGTGTGTGTGTGTGTGTGTGTGTGTGTGTGTGTGTCAGCAGAGATAAGAACCCCACGGTTCGTCATTCCCGTAGTATTTAATGACTCCAAACCCTCTCTGCTGTGTGTGTGTGTGTGTGTGTGTGTGTGTGTGTCAGCAGAGATAAGGACCCCACGGTTCGTCACTCCCGTAGTATTTAATGACTCCAAACCCTCTCTGCTATGTGTGTGTGTGTGTGTGTGCGGCTTAATAAAAATAAAAATAATAATTTTATTTGATACACATTTAAAATAACTTATTTCATTGTACTCCACATCACTCATTTTCCTCAACATTCAGATCCTGTTGTGGTGGTCTCTCGGCAGCATCTAATATCTTATTTAATAATGATGAAGAAGGGTAACGAACGTTGGGTTGGTGTCGCGCGTATCCTAAATATCATAACATGCTCTGCCACACGCCACACGCCATAACCACACCACAACAGGATCTGAATGTTGAGGAAAATGAGTGATGTGGAGTACAATGAAATAAGTTATTTTAAATGTGTATCAAATAAAATTATTATTTTTATTTTTATTAAGCCGCACACACACACACACACACACACACACACACACACACACACACAGCAGAGAGGGTTTGGAGTCATTAAATACTACGGGAGTGACGAACCGTGGGGTTCTTATCTCTGCTGACACACACACACACACACACACACACAGCAGAGAGGGTTTGGAGTCATTAAATACTACGGGAGTGACGAACCGTGGGGTCCTTATCTCTGCTGACACACACACACACACACACACACACACACACACACACACACACACATGGGACCAGCCCCCTACCACATCCATGTCGTTGGTCCTGGGTTATGCCAAGAGTAGGGTTATAGTACTCGCGCAGACCATAATTTTTCATGTTTGACTGGCTGTAGCTCAAAAACTGTCCATTATTTAGCTTTGTGCCCATTACATTTTTTGTTCAGTAGGTTATAAGTCACAACATATTAAAAAATTACGCGATTTCACCGGAATCCAATTTCCTATATAATTAGTGCGGGGTCCTTTATACTATAACAATTAGATATTTAAATGATCTTACGCTTAAAGAAAAATACGTAAAGCGTATTAAAAAATAAAGAAAGATTTTTTTTTAATGAGAAAACGATTTATCGTAAATTAAGAATAACGCTTTTTAGATGTACAATTTGAAACTTAAGGCAAATGAGAGCAAAACGCCGATTTTATAGCGAATAATAAAGCGCTCATTTGCTGCAACAATGACAAAACTCGAAAATCGCCCTTTTTTAGTTATTCGTACAAGGAAAAAGGTTGTTACATGTACTATTCACAGTTAAATCAACGATGCTTAAGTTTCACGAACTCACCCGAGAGAACAGTTGTGTCGCTATTGTGCCATATCATTTAATGAATTATGTAGGTTGCAATACTGTCTTATCTCAGTCAATCTCAGTTGTTATTTTGTCGTTGTAGTGAGAACATCGTCAAAGTTGCAAAAAGAGTGACTTGCCAATACGGTATTTTAAAATTCTCATAGAAAGTTATAACAACTCAAAATTTTAAAACATGTCTCCTGAAAAATCACAATTTTTGAGTTATATCATTGTTGCAACAAATGGGCGAACAAATAATAACACAATTAATAATTTAAAACAAAATACAATTCAAATGTATCGTATTTCGGTCTTAGTTTAGACCTTCTTCAGTATAATATTTTGCAATTATCTTCAGTCTAATCGTCAACAACGCATAAATAAAAATAAAATGTAGTCATATTCGTAAATCATAGGTCGGCAGTGTAGTTGTTAGAAAAGGTTGAACATAAAGCAAATCACGTGACTAACTGCTGTTTTTTAAATAAAATGAGATTACAAAGTTAGCTGCAATTTGTATAAGTTTTTTCATAAATATGTAAAATTCACTTACCAGACGGTCAATCTCGTGATAATCTACTGTGTCTGGTTTCAGTAACGAAACAATACTTATGAGTTAACATCAACGCACGGACTGAAGGCCTAGACTCAAGCACAAGGTGAAATAAACTAATAAATAAAAAATCTTTCTAATGATTATTTTCCTATTGTGTCGAGAGACATCCACACAATTGACATATGTAGTCTGTTTTATTTATTAATTTATTTTTATTTATTTACTAGTGTTATTTTATTGTACATAATATGTATTATATTATAATGTTTCATGATATTTGTCTGTACTCATTTTACCTTGCGCTTGAGTCTAGGTCTTCACAGGCCGTGCGCTGATCTTAACTTATAAGCATTGTTCCGCTTCTAAAACCAGATATGGTAGATTATCACGAGATTGACTGTTTGGGAAGTGAATTTTACGTCTTCATGAAAAAACTTATACGAATTGCAACTATTCGAGAGCACGCGGTAGCGCGATGTAGCGCGAGGTAACAGAACGACCACAAAAAAAAACAGCAAGCACAGAATTACAATAAAATAAAGCAAAGTATATTCAAAGTCTGAACGTATGTACAATTATTTACAGAAAAGTTAAGTGGCGTGAGTGGTAGCGCGCACCGAATCGAAAAGCGGTTAAGTTAGTAGCACAAGCTGAGTCGATATCAGAAGCGGATTGCAAATAGCGTTTAAGCGGTTACACGAGCGGTAATACTAGTGAACTGAGCGGGTGAACTTCGAGAAGAGAGCCTCCTCGACACTGCAGCGAACCTTTATTATTTCCGAGACGAGGCTCTCTCCGGGCTAATCATCAATAAATTTGTCGTGTTTTAAAACCTTGAAGGATGTTAGAGGACTCAGGGGCGTGATTGGTGGCCACGGGTCGCTCGCGGAAAAATTTGCGCTTGACATACGCGGAGCTAGAATTTCGGAAGGGTGATTGGCCATCGCCGGCCACGTCATCGTACCTACGTCACATTTTTCGTTTGGCGATCCAAAGAGATCGTTGCTTGTTTTTGATCGCAATGTTTATAGCATGGATTTTTCCTTTGTGTAAAAGCGGTTGCTTGACTTTGTTGTTGACGAACGAATGTCAGCGAACTTTCCGGAATGCGAATAATAGAAAAATCCAAGCTATAACTGAACAGTCCTATGACTTATTTTAAAGCAAAATTCTAAATTATTGAACGCGTGCGAGTACAGACATGCAACCGAAAACGATGTTCGGTACTAAATCTTACGATCTCAAACAGCAACTAATTTTGTAATCTCATTTTATTTAAAAGGCAGCAGTTAGTCGCGTGACTTATCTTATGTTTAACCTTTTCTAACAACTACACCACCGACCTATGTTTTACGAATATGACTACATTTCATTTTTATTTATGCGTTGTTGACGATTAGACTTAAGATAATTGCGAAATATTACACTGAAGAAGGTCTAAACTAAGATCGAAACATTTGTATTGTATTTTGTTTTAAGTTATTAAATGTGTTATTATTTATTATTTGCTATAAGATCGACGTTTTGCTCTTGTTCGAGATTCCGTCATCACGGTGCGCCATCCCATCAGATGGCAGCATCGATCGGGTATCGACATGCTAGCTCCACGCGGCAATTGATGCAAGCACTGGCGCGCTCATCGCCGGCTTCCTCCTTGCGATCGACAGAGTCAATAATGGCCGCTCTGTGTCCAGATGTGTCTCAAGTGCTCTGTGCGATTCAAGTAGTGACTCCGCATCGACGTGCCTAACGCAGTGAAAAGCTGCTGAGATAGACTCGTAAACGGTGAAAGAGACCGCTCACGCAGCTCTGGTGCATCGACACGACGACTCAACCTCACACGTGTGCGAGTGCCGACCGCCACGTGTCTCACCGGCTCACGGGCTACGCATCACGAGCAGGGCGATTCATATAATTGCCGCTCAAGCATAAGGACGATCAAACAGACTTCTCATTAAAAGAGAGCTCATCATTTCTCAGGTCAGATTGTAAAATTGTTGCTCATTAAAGACGGCTCAGACTGTGCTCTGAGTTACATTATAATTCAGCGAGTGATCAATTAACACCTTCCACGCGCGTCCTTCTCATCCCGCTTCCATCGCCGGGATTAATCAGCGATTTCGCGAACAGCTCTCATCTGTCAAGTTTCAAAAAGATTTATTCTCTTTGTATACGATTGAATATAAGAGAATGAAAATTTTCCGTTTAATATTTTACAAATTAGGAGAAGGTAGAAAAATGTTTTTTTATTTTTGCGAATGAGAAACTTTCCTAACGTTTTGAAATATTAATAGTCCTGAAAAGGACTGTTTTGCAGTGAACTGCTAGCTCTGAAAAGAGTCGCTATTTAGTCCTGAAAAGGATTGTTATGAGTTAGCCCTAAAAAACACTGTTAGCCCTAGAATTGTTAGCTTTAAAAAGGACTATTTTTTAGTCCTAAAAAGGGCTTGTTAAGTGAGGTTTTGAAAATGAGCCCCGTGAGCCTCAATGCATGCTTCCGCACGAAAAATTAAATTATTTCGTACGCGTCAAAGCATCGGTCCATCGACAGTTTGGACAGCTACTTGCATTCTTGCGATGACTTCTTCGGGTGAAGCGGGCTCTGTTGCGTATACAATTTTTTTCAAATGACCCCAAAGAAAAAATCCAACGGTGTCAGATCGGGTAAACTGTTAACAATCAATATGAAAAATATTGAAGCATTTTCTTCCACAGCCTTCTTCCTCTCTTATATTTCTAAATTAAAACCTTCTCATACCGTGCAGGCCATCTGATTGGTCCATATTCCCCATATTGAGCTATCCAACGACCGGGAAAACGTTCATTTAAAAAATTGGTAACAGCTCGGTACGCATACGGTGGTGCCCTGTGCCCCTTGCTGGAAAAACATAACTCTTCTCTGTAGGAGAGGAATCTCTTCCAGAAGATCTGGTAGCTGTTGCATTATAAAATCCGCGTAACTTCTTCCCTATAAAAAAAACATCTTTTAGTACTTATCGATACACATTGCAAATAGATCATGAGATTTTTAAAATTTTTACCGTCAAAATATCTGGTAGAAGAGTAGGACCGATAACTCTATCACTCAAGATGCCTGCCCAGTATAGTTTAGCTTCCATCTATGTTGAAAGCTACGCACGCGGGTTACGTATAGGTTAATAACGTCATAATAATGCTCATTATGACAGTTAAACATATCCGTGCGCGTAAATAATGATTCGTCGGTCCACATAATATTTGCCAGAAAATTTTCGTTGGCTTCATTATTACGTAGAAGCCAACGACAGAAATTTTCTCTAGCACGATGATCTCTCACATGTAATTCTTGTACTTTTGTACGATGAAACGGGTGTAACAATTCTCTTTTCAATACAGTATGAACAGTTACGTGACCAACATTTAATTCGCGGCCTATTATACGTGTCCCGGGAAAAAAACCTCTTATTTATTCATATTAGTTTATATTAGTTTATATTAGTAGATACATGATTATATATGAACTGTCACGTCTTTTTACGCCCGAGGCGCACGACGGATCAAAAGAGGTTAAGAAGAGAAGGATGGCAGGCCTCTCCGACGGTTCTCTCACACGGTCCGACGATTCGACACGAAATTTAATATTGGGCGCCAGACGCGTAGACTCGCGTCCATTAAGTACACTAAGATTGCGAAAACCCGAACGAAGTACCAAACGCAATGAATCCGGCGTGCGAGAAATCGGCCAGCTCGACCTAATGGCTAGGGGCGGGATGAGTGGAGGGCAGCGCGATATTCGGCGGAATGACGCCTGAATCAAATACTCAGAGAATTAATAACAAAAGTAAAGAACAAGGTTTATTGTATATTGCTGAGAACATGCCATAGTGGATAACAGTCGGTGGTATAATTTTGCAATACGGTGAGACCGAATAGTAAAAGCAGTATTGAATCGCGGAAATCAGAAAAGAGATGGAGTCAACCGGGTTGGATAACGTGGCGTGAGAGAATATTAACGATATTAATGAGTTACTTTAACTGACTTACAAGGGGAGGGCGCGAGGACCGGGAAACGGATCTGAATGAAACTTATTATTCCTATAATAACCCTTCACTAACAGTAAAACATAGTAAAGCGCTAGCGCGCAACTCTCAGCCGTTTTCGAGATAGAAATTCGTGGAAACCTTGCGACGCAAGTCTACCGGTTCGCTAGCGCAGAGCTTCGACGAAGCGGCGTAGCCGCGCAGCTAAGGCGCGCGGCTGCTACGCCGCCGCCGCCGCGCTGGCCCGGGATCGATTCCCGTTGATCTTGTGCAAATCTTTTTTTTTTTACTTCATTTTTTTCCTTATTAGCATTAATAATAAAAATGTTAAATTGAACCAAAATAAATAAATTTAATAATTTTAACAAGAAATAAGCAAAATAAAGGGAAATGCTTACCTTACCTTTACAAAATGTTTTCAATACACAGTAATTAATAATAATTATTTCTTGCTGCTTCAAATGTTATAAATAAATTTGAGGACAATGATTAATTGTAAGTTGGAGCACTTTTGAAACGAGATAAGAATTTTTGTCAGTCTTATTTCGAATAAAGAACGTATCTTTCTTTCTTGCTCTATTGAACGGTATAATTGCCAAATTTTTTTAAATAACATGTAGACATGATACAAATAGATGAAAATAATGTAAAAATAAGTGATTTTTTTCTTTTTCATTTCGACCCAGAAAACAATTGTGCAGAACAACAACACAAATTTATTCTTTATGTTTTTTTGTACCTTTAAGTACCTTGCATTAAAAAAAATTTGCCAAAGAGCTGTAAGATTTTTTTCATGGTGGCTACTATGGTTTTATAGAGCAAAATGTATAAAAGATTGTAAAATTGCTTAAGAAGGGTATACCCAAAATTGAGTTTTAGGAACTGTTAGGAGAACGAATAAATCTTACGTACTCTTACGTATTTTGAGTCGTAGAGTCCGAAAATGGCCATAAAAATTATGTCTATAGCGGAGAAAACATAGAAAATAAAGGAAAATGTGGAAAAACATGAAATCGTTTAAACTTCCAGACGTATTTTTTTACGTTTTTTTACGTATTTTAAGCCGTAGAATTCGAATATGATCATACAAATTACGTCTGTAGCGAGAAAACGTGGAAAGTGAAGGAAAATGGGAAAAAATATAAAATTGTTTAAATCCCCAGACGCGTAATTTTCTTACGTTTTCTTACGTATTTTGAGTCACAGAATCTTGAGCCAGCTATGTGGGAAGACTCAAAATACGTAAGAAAACGTAAAAAAACGTAAAAAAATTACGTCTAGGAGTTTAAGGATGTATCACTGGTACAATCTTAGACAAAAGTGCATGAAATTTGAAATACTTGAATATCTACGCCTAACGCATAGTAAATCTAGATGTAAGATACTCAAATGATAGTAGGAGTCTTATTTTTACTCCTACAAAGATATTTTTTACTTTACAAATGTTTTTTCCAGTATTATTTGCGATTTTTGTAATTTATGAGCCTAAACTTTTGGCAGTAAAAATGCCCTGATTTCAACTTTATAACGTCAAATTATTAATAAAATTAATAATTAATTATTAATTATTAATTAATAATTAATTATCATTAATTATTAATTTATTTCTTTAAAACGGTGTAGTGAAGACAATTGAAACTTGACAGATAGTTTCATCTATTCGTATACTAGATGTACAAAAAAATTCAAAATATTGGTAGCGCTCCTTCAACATTTTTTTAGCTGTTTTATCCGTCAAAATCGTCTCTTCCCATAAAAATACGTGTAAAATTAGTGAAAATTAAAATCGTTATATCTCAGCAACCGTTTAGTGGATTCGTTTCTACTTTTTTTGTAGCACATCAGGAAGACTAAAAGAACATTCTCACAAATTTTTATCCACTTGGTAGCGCTTTGAAAATAGGTGCAATACATCCTTAAACAATTTCATGTTTTTACGCATTTTCCTTCACTTTCCATGTTTTCTTCGCTATAGCTATAATTCTTTATGGCCATTTTCGGATTCTAAGACTCAAAATACGTAAGAATATGTAAGATTTATTTGTTCTCCTAACAGTTCCCAAAACTCAATTTTGTGTACCCTCCTTAAGCAATTTTACAATCTTTTATACATTTGTCGTGCCGCGCCTTGAAAAGTTCGTCTCAGGGCCGGCACCGGGTTCGTAGGATCCGCAGGATGGAGGAAAGAACAACTCCCGAGATGTATTTGGTTGTACAGTGGTGTTTAATTAAACGGCTGTTTCGTAGTTACACTCGAATCACTTCTTTCGCTACCCTGACTTGCGGATTAAAGATAATACATGGAATAACGCGGTCTGTGCTCTCGGTGGTGACTGCCCGCCGCTTATCGGAAGGGCGGGCCTTTTATCGTGCGGAGTCGCTTCCTCGTTGCTGACTCAGCTGTCAGCGCTTTTGCTTCCGGGCTCAGCCCTTATAAAAATGTGCCCTTCATTGCCATTAAAAAATGCCATTGAATTCCCATTGTTCCAGACGTAATGGAAATGAAGGCATTTTTGCCAAAGATAAAAAGTTCCACACAAAATCCCATTGGTATTGCTATTGGTATTGCCACTGGTTTTGCCGTTGGTATTGCCATTGGTATTGCCATTAGCATTGCCATTGGTATTAACACTGGCAATACCAATGGGATTTTGTGTGGAAATTTTTATCTTTGGCAAAAATGCCTTTATTTTCATTGCGTCTGAAACAATAAGAATTCAATGGCATTTTAATAAATGGTACTATTTTGTCTTTAATATAAATGCCTTCATTTCCCATTGCCTTTGGTTCAACGGACAATCTAATAGGAGCTCTTGCCTTAGGCGACTAGCGCCTGAAAATATCTGCCTCGGTGTCCCGTAGGGGGTCTCATACATATACCAGTCCGTCCCAAACCTTGAATTTGAGAGAATGCATGAACGATGCGACGCCTAGCGCCGTCGATGCGAACTGCCGGTAATACAGTTACCGCGCGGGCGTGATGATGATGCATGTACCACTGGTGGCGCGAACCGCCACATTTACCATTGACGAATTTCCATTACAATTCACACTAAACAAATTAGCTGAAGGTAGAAAAATTCCATACAAATTTTATCCTTCATGAGTCATTGGCAGTTTCCATTACGCCTGTATGGAAAAGGTTGTCATTCGAATCTTGCCATTGTGTTTCCATTCATCTTATTGCCAATCAATATTTTCCATTAACTTATCCATATAATTCGCATTGCAAGTTCCATACACAAGTTTTAACCTTCATAAGCCATTAGCAGTTTCCATTACGCCTGTATGGAAAAAGTTATTCGAATCTTGCCATTGCGTTTCCATTCATCTTATTGCCACTCAATATTTTCCATTAACTTTTCCATATAATTCGCATTGCAACTGTAGGGCAACCATACATTCCCACTGACCGCCATTGAGCACTCAAGGGCACATTTTTATAAGGGAGGTCAGTAGCCTGGCGACCTAGTGAAGCCCGGAATGCCACCTAAGGTGTCTTTGGCAATAGCCGGAACTCGTGCGCTGACAAGCTCGGTGTCGTAACGAGGCCAACTCGGCTTCCGCATTACAACACATTTTGCTCCATAAAACCATAATGGCCACCATGAAAAAAATTTCATAGCTCTTTGGCAAATTTTTTTTATGCAAGGTACTTAAAAGTACAAAAAAACATAAAAAATAAATTTGTGTTGTTGTTCTGTACAATTGTTTTCTAGGTCAAAATGAAAAAGAGAAAACTCACTTATTTTTACATTATTTTCATCTATTTGTATCATGTCTACATGTTATTTAAAAAAATTTGGCAATTATACCGTTCAATAGAGCAAAGTTTCAGCTTTAAGAATCTGTTTTTTGAATTGCGATATGATGATTTTTAAGGGAGTTAAGGCTGATCTACAATGTGCTCTTTGCTTTCTGTTTTCTGCTCTTAACCTCTTTGCGACTATCTCGTATTTTGCAATTCCGTCGCGTAACGTGATGTTTCTTGTCTCTTCTGAAATTTGTCAATTTTTATCTTGGGCGACAGAGAACAAAAAACATCGCGTTACGCGACGGAATTGCGAAATACGAGATAGTCGCAAAGAGGTTAAGAGCAGAAAACAGGAAGCAAAGAACATATTGTAGATCAAGCTTTATAAGCAATTAAAGTCAAAATGCTCATTTCTTAAAAAATTGTAGAAATATTTAAAAAAAAAGTTTTTGTAGGGAAAACTTCAAGCTTTCACATTAGGAAGTCGAAAATTTTCGCAGATTTTTTTTGTGCACGTGACAGGCCCACAAAGTGAGAGGAAAATTTTTTATTTTGTCCAGCTCGTAGTTTTCTATATGTAAAAATTATCAAACTTACAGAAACTAAAAAACGCAGTATACAATAAAATGTACCTATTATAATCAGTTTAAATAACGAACAGAAATCAACAAAAAATATGCTCCGTTCAACCTGCATTATATTATTTTTTAGTGGACTAGGCCTTAACCACTTAAAAAAAAAAACGCGTCAACACAATAGTACCTCATGGGTGACGAAGAAATCTATTGTCGTGATTTTAGAAACATAGGTTAACTTTAAACCTTAGTTTACTCACTATTCATCTCTTTCTAAGAGGGACAGTTAGAACATCTCAAGTCTCAATAATTGAGACTTCAAAAAATGATGTTTTAGGATAATAAAAAAGTGTGCAAGTAGAAACTTGCACATTGCTTCCTCATAGTTTTTAAGTGTGCAAGTAAAAACTTGCACATTGCTTACTCATAGTTTTTAAGTGTGCAAGTCGAAACTTGCACATTGCTTCCTCATAGTTTTTAAGTGTGCACAAGTAGAAACCTGCACATTGCTTTCTCATAGTTTTTAAGTGTGCAAGTAGAAACCTGCACATTGCTTTCTCAAAGTTTTTAAGTGTGCAAGTAGAAACTTGCACATTGCTTCCTTATAGTTTTTAAGTGTGCAAGTAGAAACTTGAACATTGCTTCTTCATAGTTTTTAAGTGTGCAAGTAGAAACTTGCACATTGCTTACTTATAGTTTTTAAGTGTGCAAGTAGAAACCTGCACATTGCTTCCTTATAGTTTTTAAGTGTGCAAGTAGAAACCTTTGCTCACAAAGCTCCTCTATGAGGAAGCTTTTATTTTATTCGATGTATAATTATTAGTAGTTATTTGTTTTGGCTTCCTTATAGAGTAAGCTTTGTGAGCAAAGGTTTCTACTTGCACACTTAAAAACTATAAGGAAGCAATATGCAGGTTTCTACTTGCACACTTAAAAACTATGAGGAAGCAATGTGCAAGTTTTGACGCAATTTATATCGATTAAATCTAATAATTTTCAATTTATTTCGTTGTTTAATTTCATTGTCTTCACTATAGTCATCATCGCTATCACTTTCATTTTTATAATTTTTATGTTCTAAGTTCGCCGCAAAATCTGCAAGACAAACCTCAGGATATTTAGAATAATTTCGATTCTCGTACTTTTCGATAATATTTTTGTAATAGATATCCGTTGAATCCTCGCTAATTTTGTTTAAATGTTTTTGGTTTTTCAACATTCGTACACGCTCTTTTTGCGGAGAAGTGTTAATATAAATAACAGCTCTACTACACAATGAAAGTGGTAGACAGAGAACGTGATAAACTGCTTCTTGTGTAGACATAGTATTACCGTTTATGAAAATGTTAGCAATCTTTCTAAACTTTCGTCTAATATCTTAATTTCCATTTTCCAAATCTTTTGATGCCTCTCTTAATAATCGTGATAGGCCTGCATCGACTTTTGAAACATAATTAATCATATACGAAGCACAACTATATGGATCTAATACAAATTGTATAGCCATATTTGATTCGAGAAGTGTCAATATTATTTTGTTGTACGCATTAATTGCAACTTTGTTGCTTTGTCTTTTTAAGAAAATCTTAGTTCTTGATAAAGTGCTTTTGATTGCATGAATGTAATCTCTCTCAGTCATTTCTAAACGTTCCAACATTTCCTCGAAAGAAATTAGTATATTTTTTTCAAAAAATTTTTGCATCGTCTCTTTAATTTTGTAATTTTTATTTTTCTCCTTCTCTTCTAAGGGTTTAAGAATCAACGTATTTTTCATAACAAACATAGGAAAGTTAAACCTACACAAATATTTATTTCTTCTACCTTTGTAACATGTCGGCTTATGTCGATGTATCTGTAAACGTATTAATGGATTTTTATCGTCATAGTGACAAGTAATGATTTTATCAATCCACTTTATTAACTTTTCATTTTCGTCATCATTTTCTTCATTATAAATTAAACCATTTCTGCAATATAAAAGATTATGCGTATGAACTGATCCTCTAGCTTGGAATTCTCTCCTCTGAAAGTAATCAACAACGTAATTTTCTCCAAATGGACCATGTTCATTTTGTAATATTGTCCTAATTTGATTGAATCTTTCTTCTATATATCGTACACATGTTACTGGATCTTCTCTGATCAAATTAGTTTTCAGTGCCATATCCAAATTTAAGGCATCATAAATGCTGATGTTTTTATTTTCTTTTAGTTTGTATAAAATTTTTAATAACTCTATATTTTTGTGTTCACATGCAGAAAGGGTAATAAATAATGTTGGAATTCTACATTGTCTAATCATGCCAAGTAACTGTTTCTTCTTGCTTTCCCATTGCAATATGATGGTGACGACCTCACTTGTTTCAAAAATCTATATCCATCGTCATGACGGATAGAATCATTTAAAAAATTCTGATCTTTAATTTTTTTAGCAGTTAAGTTTTCATTTCTTTTTACTTTCCTTAAGCAAATATTTAAATTTGACATTACTCATCTTTCCAATTTTTGTTTAGCCATAAATAAAATCCTTGTAGGTTGACACGATCTTCTGTCTCTATGTCTGGCCTCAAATTTAGTTCTTTCAGAATATGATAACTTTTTTTTTTATCCAGTCTTTCTCCTCCATAAATTTTTGGAAAGCACAATTCATCAATATTTTCTGTTAAATGCCAAGATACTGGAAATTTCTTTTGTCCAGGTGCTATAATTGATATACATATTTTCAGATATTTCTTTATTTCTATCTATAATAAGAACTTCGTCAATTGGTTCAAAAGAATTCCGGTTCCTCGGAATCCGAATTATTGTCGTGTTCTTCTAAATTTAATTGATTTATTGTATTCGTGCAGCTTTGACACTTATCATTATTATCTACAATAAAATCCAACTTTGCATTAAAATTTTTATTATATTTTTTAAAGAAATCATCGTCAATTTTTATATTGTTTTTTTATATACAAAGAAGTATGTCGTAAATATTCCAAAGCTTCACAAATTTTTGCTAGTTTTATGGTTTTATACATGTAATCAGACTTGTGTTCTAGGTTTCTTTTTAACTTTATTTGTATAGTCGACATTTCATCAAAACTTCTAGGTAAAATATTTATCATTTCATTGATTTCAACTAGAATATTAACAATACTTCCTTTTAATGATAATTGTGGATTAATAGCAAACGGTTGTAATGCTTTTATTTGCATAAATGGTATATAGGGTGATACCATCCTTTCCTCAACCGCCGTTAAATCTGTTACGATTTTTGGCACATTATTGAACCTTAAATCTTCGTTTGCTGTTGTTTTTGGAAGCTGTCCTAATGTGATATATCTTTTACAAGTCTTACACATATATTTTGATGAGTTATTGATAATTTTATTAATAAATTCATCAATATCCATTCTTGTGCCAATCAATTTATTTCTTATTTTTGTAATACTAAA